>NC_133666.1:59654014-59954014 GCF_037893015.1 Macrotis lagotis | reverse complement strand
CAGAAATCTATTCAACATTTTCATAACAAAGATAATCATAGACATTGAAATAAATGCTTTATTTGCCACATATCCTTTCATTTATTTTTCGTTTATTTTGATTTCATTTTTTCCAGTTACGTGCAAATATAATTTTCAGCATTCATCCTTTTGCAAGTTTTTGATTTCCACATTTTTCTGCTTACATTCCCCTCCCCATGGCAGCAAACAGTCTGGTAAAATTTATAGACATACAATTGTCTTCAACATATTTTCGTATTAGTTATGTTGTAAAAGAGCAATTAGAGCTAAGGAAGAAAAAAAACAAGAGAAAGAAAGGAAAAAAAAAACATAAAAGAAAACGTAAAAGAAATTTTACAAAGAGATCATAGCATGCTTTGCTCTGCATTCAAACTCCATAGTTTTTAATTCTTTTTTTAGGTTTTTGCAAGGCAAGTGGGGTTAAGTGGCTTGCCCAAGGCCATACAGCTAGGTAATTGTTAAGTGTCTGAGACCAGATTTGAACCCAGGTACTCCTGACTGCAAGGCCGGTGCTTTATCCACTGCGCCACCTAGCCGCCCCCTAAACTCCATAGTTTTTGTTTGTTTGTTTTTTGTTGTTTTGTTTTTCTAGATGTAGATGTCATTTTCCATAACAAGTTCCTTGGGTTTGGCTTTTATAACTGAACTATCGAGAGGAGCTACATCCTTCCTAGTTGATCATCTCACACTGTTGCTGTTAATGGAAAAAGTATTCTCCTGCTTCTACTTATTGCACTCCTCATCAGTTCATGCAAGTCTTTCCAGGTTTTTCTGAAGTCAGGCCTTTCATGACTTTTTTAAAAGCTCACCTTCTGTTTTTTTTAAAAGGTACAGTTGTCTTTACATTTAAAAACAAAGACAAACACTTTAAAAATTAATTCAACATTCCTAAATCTATTTTAACTAATTTTTAGAATACTTCATATAGAAGCCAGAATGCAGGGTGAAGATGGAGAAAGACAGGAGAAGGGAATCATGAAAAAAAACTTTAGATAATTACTTGTCTGTAGTAAGTAAAACAACAGGAATCCTGTTAGATATAAGAAATTAGTAACAACTTTGCTCATAACTGATAATTTTCTCTCATATTTGTTTTAATAACTTGCATATAAATGCTCTCTGAGTGATCTCTTCACTGGCCTACCTGGAGGAGGCTTCGGGGAGTGTCTTGTCTCATTCCAGTCATCTTGACCATGAGCTTCATAAGAATTTTGTCCATGTCCTCTCCACGTCCATAGTCATAATAGTCTAAGTCCCCTTGGCCCTGGCTGTAATAGCCCTCGTCTCCTTTGTAAATTTGCTCAGTGTAGTTATCATCATACCCATAGTCTCCTTAAATCTCTGTTGCTGGGGGTGGAGGCAGTGGTATTCTCTGGATGCCTATAGCTTGGGCACTTGGAATAGTGTCTCTCTGGACTGCTGGAAGGGAAGGAACTACACAGGCCACATCAGTGTCACTAGTGATGGCCCCTCTCCCTGGAGCACTGTGGATGAAGGCTCCCCGAGGGAAACCCAACATCACAGCCCCATCCCAGTTGCCCACTCTGGACACACTCCAGCTTTTCAATGTCCCTCTTAAAATGTGTCATCTGGAAACAGGGGAAGGTGGAGGAGCTGTTCTCCTTCCCCTTACTGAGATCCCACACCCACAATTAGGTTCATGCATACCATTCAGATAAGATAATTCAGGAAACTGTTCCTGGTAGATATCATCCATCCTATTGGGCACAAGAAAATTCTTGACCTCTTCCATAGCATGAGCCATGAGGGCACAAGTCTCACAGGGCTACCCAAAGACTTCAATGAACACTCGCAGATCCATATTTAAGTGGGCATAGTCAGGATCTTCTCCTTTGCTTTGTCTCTCATGAAACCTTTTTTTCCATTTTTGATATTTTGGCCCCAGTTTCCTCTTGCAGTCTTTGGATCTTCCAATCTGGTATCTTCATAAAACAAGGGATGATATATATTTTCTCTGGTACTAAGATTGCCCATGATTATTATAGTGTCATTTGGTTTTATTGTTCATTTACATTTTGTCATTGTGTATATTAAAGCATTAACTCAGTTAGCTAGTATAATGAATCAAGAGCTGGATGTCGAATCAGCGAGACTTGAATTCAAGTCCATGCTTAGACATTTAGCAAATTACTTTACCAGTTTCTTCTGCCAGAAAATGGTATTATAATAACACCGAGTACCCAAGGTTGTTGTATCAAAGAAGATACCATATGTAAAATTCTTTGCTCACCTATATAAATATTATTTGTTATTATTGCAACTTGTTCCAAAGCCTTTTTGCCTGGGACTCTTGCTGTAGATGAATTATTCAATATTCCATGATTGGTGGCATGGCCAAAGTTGAAGAGAAAAGAGGCATCCTGGTATTTTGGCTTCCAGCTTCAAGATAGAAGACTCACAGTTCCATCTTCTAGTCCCTGAAGGAAGAGAAAGACAGGAAAGAAAGTCAGCATGTGGAGGAGCTTCATCTCTCTCTGCCCCCACCCCGATTCTTTCTCTTCTCCCTCATAATGGAAGAATGTATTTACTCTCTGTATTTCTGGGTTCACATTCCCAGATTCATGCTTTCTCTGTTTTATATTTGCTCTCAGCTTGGGTAAACAAGTTTATTTGCTATATTCTCTGTGTTCATTATGGAACTAGCATTTGATGACAAAGACAATAAACCTTGAATATAAATCTTGAGGCACTCCCTTTCCAGTATGGGAATTCAGCTTGAACAAACAAATATTTACCATAGATTAGCAATGTTTAGTGGGGCTTAGATATAATGTTGGTCTGATAGTCCCCTCCCCTACACTTCTCCAAAGTAAACAGAATGGTCAACCTTTGACTTCACCTTCTTGTACCCCTCCAAACAGGAATTTAATCATCCTTTGGAAAGGGTGAGGCTATGGAGGAGACTCTAGGGGTATCTTTTATTTCCTCCTATGCAGACTGCTTCTAGACAGACCCATGTGGAAACATAACATATTTGGGCAGCACACAATCCACGGTCGTTCTACATTGCTATTTTTTCATGGTTCTGCTTTCTGATTTTTCTATTTATTGTTTCTTTTTTAATCATTATTTTTTGACTAGGCCTGTGATTTCATCAGCATAAAGAACTCCTTGTGCAAAACTTTCTCTATTAAATACAAATTGGTGTCTTTCTAAAAGTTAGGGTTTTAACAGATGAGGGAAGCAAAGCAATCCATAGTCATATGAAAAATTGTTACAAATCATTACTTATCAGATAAATGCAAATTAAAGCATCTCTGAGATACTACTTCACACCTCTCAGACTGGCCAATATGACCAGAAAGGACAAAGATCAATGTTGGAAGGGATGTGGGAAATCTGGGACACTAATACATTGCTGGTGGAGCTATGAATTCATCCAAATTTTCTGGAGATTAATTTGGAATTATGCCCAAAGGGCAACAAAAATGTGCATACCCTTTGATCCAACAATACCACTACTGGGTCTATACCCTGAAGAGATGAGGAAAAAGGGTAAAAACATTACATGCACAAAAATATTTGCAGCAGCCCTGTTTGTGGTGGCAAAAAATGGAAATTAAGTCAATGTCCTTCAGTTGGGGAATGGCTTAACAACATGTATGTCATGGGACACTATTGTTCTATTAGAAACCAGGAGGGATGGGAATTCAGGTAAGCCTGGAAGGATTAGCATGAACTGATGCTGAGCAAGATGAGCAGAACCAGAAAAACATTGTACATCCTAACAGGAACATGGGGGTGATGCCCAACCTTGGTGGACTTGCTCATTCCATCAGTGCAACAAGCAGGAACAATTTGGGGCTGTCTGCAATGGAGAGTACCATCTTTATGCAGAGAAAGAACTGTGGAGTTTAAACAAAGACCAAAGCCTATTATCTTCAAATTAGAAAAAGAAACCATTATCTTATTATGTAATTTTACTATCTCATACCTTATTTTTCTTCCTTAAGGATATGATTTCTCTCTCATCACATTCAACTGAGATCATTGTATAACATGGAACCAATGTAAAGAATGCCTTCTGTGGTGGGTGGGGGAGGGAAACAAGAATGGGGGAAAATTGTAAAACTCAAAATAAATAAAATCTTTCTTAAGAAAAAAAAAGTTAGGATTTTAGAAGCTTGTCTAGAATACTGAGGACTTTCCCAGGGTCACACAGCTAGGACATGACTCAGACAGAATTTAAACCCAGGTCTTCCTGAATCTAAATACATCTCTTTATCTACTCTACCAGTCTGCCTTTCTTTGTTTCATTCACTATAATTTCATATATCACACTGTGTGTGTGTGTGTGTGTGTGTGTGTGTGTGTGTCCAGCTTTTCCACAGTTGATGTAGTCTTACTTATTCTAGTTCTTGGCTTCCACAAAAAAAGTGCTACTATGAATATGGATGAAACCTCAAATTCGGTCTTTGACCTCCTTATATTTCTTGGTCAAAAGGAATAAAATGTTTAGTCATATTCTTTGGTAAACTTATTAATTATTTTTTCAGAATGGCTGGTCTGTTTGCCTGCTCTTCCAGGAATATATTAGTGCCTTAACCACTCCACCAATTATTATTTCCTTTTGGTTTCCTTTTTCCAGCCTGAATTGCTTTAGTTTACTTTGCTTTTATTTTTTATTTAGTTGGATTTCATTTGAGTTATTTCATTGTGTATCTGTTAAACATTGCCTCTTGGTCTTACATATTTCTGTTAATTCTCTCTTATACTCTTGTTATAATATATGTGTGTGTCTGTGAATTTACATATCTTGAAATAAAAAAAAATCTTAATTAGAGATTTATAATGTATCAGTTTTCACTCCGAATCAGCAGTTTCCTTTCATATCATAGTTGTATCATTTTAGTTCACCAAAATAAATTTTAAATCTCATGTCATTAAAATTGTTCATTTTCTCATCTTTGATTAAGATTTCTCCACTTAACCATAGTTTGGAAAGGTATATATTTTTCCTATTTTGTCCATTTAAAAAAAATGTGACCTTTTATATTTTATTATGGCTTATGGTATAAAAGGCTAGTTTAAAACCTCTTATTTGATAAAATGCTTTTCCACTTTCCTTGCAATTCTTATCAGATAAAGAATTTTCCAGGTCACCTACATGCATTTTCCATGAACATCCATCATTAAACATTCATTTCTTTGATCTATTGTGGCTCAAATTTAAAAAAAAATACCTTTGCTCATATTTATTTCAAGGAAATCTGATTTTAATCTCTTTTCACTAATGCAGATCCTCACCTTTCATTGTTGATAAGATCTTCACAAGTATCTATGGTTGAAAAATTCATTCGTTGGTCACCATTTTGGTGAGGAGACTCTCTGTGCTTAGCTATGCTGATCCTCAATTATCAGACTTGCAATAATTTTTTGCTATGATTTATATTTTACCAGCACTGTCTTCAAGAACCTGGTGTTGCCTCCATCCCTTGGTGATGTATTGGATAGGGGTTTTCATGGATACTTAGTATTTATACCTTCATATAATTTCAAATGCCAATTTTTGGACAAAGATATCACAAGAACTCTTAACAACTTCAGAGAAACTTCTTTAATTTAGCCTTCTGCTTTTGCTTAGTTTGCCAAATCCAGGAATATAGCTAATATAATTTATGGGAGAGAATTATGTTCTTATAAACACAGCCTATACACATATGTAATTCAGTGAATAAATTGAGTACATTCTGCCTAGTTAGATGCACGTGCAAAGCTGCATCTTGAGGGTGGATTACCTCATTCCTGGCAAGGATTTGGAACTTTATAGTTTTTGCTCTAGTGCCTACTGCTAACTTATACCAGCCCTGCTACCTGAGCAAAGAAGTGCATGGTTAATTGAAATCCACTGAGAATTAAATTCTCTTTTTGAAACTAGATAGCAAACCTTTAGCAGAATTGTTTAGAAAATGTCCATATTGAATTATTTGTCTCTTAGCTCATTTCTCTGCTCCCACTAATAGGAAGGAAATAAACTGAGGGGTAGATTTTAGTGGCGAAAAAAGAGGAGAAACAAAAACAATGGATAATACACAAGTTGGTTGATCAACTCCTGAGTGATTAAAAGATGGCCATAGTTGAATGCAATGGGGGTGGAGAGGTCGGGGGAAGGAAAGAGAAGTCAACTTTTCTTACTGAGGATTGGCATGCGAAATGAACATTGCTAGTGATCAAATAATACTGTTTCCTATTCAGAGCATTTGTGTATTTCTTCAGTTATGAAAAGTCTGCCATAATCATATGAGCCTAACCTAATTAATCAGGATCTGGGTTCCATGAGCGATGGTTATCAACAGTCTCTTGTCTCTTCTTGTCTCATCTCGGTAATCTTTTCCCCCCAATAGTACAAGTTATGATGTCTTTGAAAATAACATGAAAACCTATACCCAAAGTGTCATAATCATCTTGACAGACCAGAAAGAATGTTCAAGGGTCAAGGGGATGGTTTGTATTTACTGCCTTAGCACTGACATTCTTGTACCATATCTCATTAATCAAATTTTCTGATACTCCCTTTTTTAGAGAGGAATATCCCTCCCCCAAAAGCAGTCTTGATTGTGTGGATGTGGAGAGACTCAAATGAGTGCTACTAGTTCTTGGCGATTTCCAGGAAGATACATTTGTGCTTCTTATTGGACTTGAAGAGACACAGAGAGAAACTCATTGTCATCTTAGACTGGCAAAGTTTTCTGTTGGGAATGCCTGAAGCTGCCTATTCTCTTCTGGAACAAAAGCATTTCAGGTAATGATAATAAGGAGAAATCCCCTACAATGGCATTTTAACACTATATTTCACACTTTGAGACCATACTAAATTTAGGTTCTCAGAGAAAAGGTCTTGTGGGTTTTTTTTCCCACATCCAACTTATAATACAATTTTCATTAGTCTTTATATTAGTATGATGGTTTTTATACAAATGAAAAGGGATCATAGCTGAGACCTTCTACAAATAAATCAACCTTGTTAGAAACAAAGAGATCAATGCCATGGCCACCTGGTGAAATGGATCAAATCCTGACTCTAACGTTTACTTGCTCTGTGTCCCTAAGATTCAGTTTCCTCATTTGCCAAAAGGAGTAAAAATAGGACTTCCATCATAGACTTTTGTGAAACTCAAATGAGATGATGTATGTAAAATGTTGTATAAATGTATTGTGCTAGTCTTCATATTTCAAAGGTTAATCCTGTCTTCTTTCCTCCCCTCCTCTCCCCTCCTTTTCCTCTGCTTCTCTCCTGCTATGAATATTTTATTGAGACCTTTGCCTTACTTGAAATGTAGGCCCAGAAGCAGGATCAGAGGCTATGACTTTGTTGATCGTTTTTTTAGCACAGTTTCAAATTGCTATTAGAATGTTTGGGCCAATTTAAAGTTCAATCAGCAATGTGTACTCACCTTCCCTTGGATATTTTAACACTGACTGTTGCCATCTTTGATTAGTATTTCCCAATTTACTCCACGTATATTAAAACCACATGATTGTTTTGGTTTATATCTCTCATGTTAATAATTTGGAGCAAATGTTTCTATATTAATGGTGACTGAGACCATATTTAACAATTATACAGAGGGTTGTGGGCTTCATGTGGCCTGTGGACTACATGTTTGATACCTCTGAAGTAAATAACCCTCTATCCTTGAAAGTAACTTCTCCTTAAAGAAACTACAAGAATTCTTTGTGTGGATAGATCTCATACTTTCACTATTTGACATAATTAATTGGTTAACTGTTAATGGATCATGCATATTGGATCAAGAGTCAAAAGACCTGGAGTTTTCATAGTGCCTCTTGTGCTTAACTCCTTAGGGAAGTCATGAGACCTCTCTGGACATCACTTTCCTCCTATGTAAATCCAGAAGAGTGAAATAGGTGACCTCAAGGTGCATTTTGTATTTTCCTTTGATCCTCCCAGTAGCTACTGACTGAAATCTCTCAGGGTTTTCAGAAAAGTAGAGGAATTTCGCCACTTGAAGTCCACAGATAAAATAAGGATTGAGCTTCCTTTTCTTCTTCATGGAGGCTCTCCATTACAGTGTTCTGGAAGATGCTTCCATTCTTCTTATGCAGAACTTACTTCCACAGTCCAGCCAGCTTGATCTCCTTGCAGTTCCTCATCCAGCCTAGTGTCTGAGTGCTTTCAGTCTCTGATACCCTAGGTAGGGAAGTGTGAGGTGCTTCTTTCTGACTTCGTGTCTTGGAATCCTGGATTTCCTGCTAGCCCCAAGTTAAGTATCCTCTTCTAAATGAAGCCTTTCTTTATCCATTCAGCAGCTTGTACCCTTCTCTAACTGTCTTGAATTCATTTGCTTATAGTCTTATATGGTAGATTGAGAGCTAAGGTGGAACAAGGAAGACCTGGACTCAAGTCCTGCCTGGATACACATTGGCTGTGGGAAGTAGGGCAAGTCACTCACCCTGCCTCTTTGATAATGTAATTTTCAGAGAAAGTACTGAATTTCTTTGGTAGGGAAAAACTAACTAACCAACTTTCCATACCAGTGGAATTCCTGGCATAGAAAAAACCCCAACAAAATGATGTGCATATTTACAAAGATTTACATATTCATATGTATACATATCCATATATATCTTCATATATGAGTATATATTCATAAATGTATTTTTATATATTTATGCTTATTTATATATTATATATAAACCTATATAGATATAGGTATAGATTATACATATATATATGTGTGTGTGTGTGTGTGTGTGACAATATTGTCACCCTAACTGTAGTATAAGTAACTCGAGGTTAGGGACCGTTTGACATGTGACTTTGTATCTCCAGTATTTATTAGAGTCTCTGGCATATAATAAGTGTTTAATAAATGTTTGTTGATTGACAGATTGCCTTGTTCACAGTTCTAACATGAGCACAGCTGCTGCTTCCTGTAAAACGTTCTGTGACACCAGACTCTTTGGTTGCCTTCTGCCTGGATATGGAGATCACATCTGGCAGGCAGCAAAGATATAGGAGAGAGATGGCAGCCATGACATAATGGCCAAAGGAAGCAGCAGGAGGTTTCAGTGTTTATATTGAAAACTCAGCGATCCCTGTGCTTCAGTGACAGCAAAATGGAAAGGGAAATAACTAAACCGAGTCTGCTGTAGACGCTCAGCCCTTGCACTTTTCTATGAGTGAGCTATGTGATGCACTCTAAAAACCGAAAATCACTGGGGACCAAAGACTTTCTTTGTTTCAAGTTGACGGTGGCAGCCAATTTGGAGAGGGTACATCAAGCATTTAGTAACAGATTTACTTCCTTGTTTGGAACTTGATATTTTCTTTCAATGAATACTTTTTTACTTTGAATCCACATGTGAATTTACTTTGAATTCACACATGATCTGACTTGGACTATTATAAGGAGAAATTTTGGAGAGAACCCAGAACCATTGTTTGACTAGATGATGATCCCAACAATGTAGTTAAAATTTGATGTGACTGGTGCAGTGGATAGAGCACTGGCCTTGGAGTTAGGAGGATGGGAGTTTGAATCCAGCCTCAGACACTTGTCACTTAACTCTAATTGCCTCTCATTCAGGGCCATCTCCAGTCATCTTGATTCCTATCTGGCCGCTGGACCCAGATGGCTCCAGAGGAGAAAGTGAGGCTGGTGAGTTAACCCAACCCTCCCTCCCCAAATCCAGTTCCTATGCTTGTCATAGCATCACTTCCCCAATGTCATGGTCTTCTTCCAGAATGAAGGACAAACACCATCACCATCAGCTGAGACAGGGATTGCATTGATAAGATGGTCACACATGAGTTCTACATTCATTGAATATGGGTTAGAGAGGAAAGAACGGAATCCTCCTTTCCCCCATGCCCTCCAACCAGAGAACTGAACCTCTTCTTTCTTTAGACCTAAGTTCTCCCTTTGAACACAGTGCCTCATCCTAAGCTATCATTTTGTCTAAAAGGGTCTTTCCTATAACTGGGTCGGTCTCTAATCCTGCTCCCTGAGTTCTGTGACATTTCCACTTACTGTAGAAAGTTTGTTAGTTGCCAGAGCCAAGTAAAGTCATTACTTCCTAGTCTGAACTTAGCTAAACTGGTCTTCAGATAGATACACACACACACACACACACACACACACACACACACATTTGTTTGATCATCTGATAGATGAAAACCTCTGGAGAATGCAAACCCTCTCCTACTGATGTTTCTCTCAGGGCTATGGATAAAAAGAAACCCAATGGAGTTTCAGTTTTGGGTTAGAACAGTGATTTTTACTAACCTACAATAGATAACACAGTAATAAATATTAGTAAAAGACTCACATAACTGATTGACTTATAAAATACTTACTAATAGTCTGATATATAAGAAAATTGCCTGTCAAAATATATTGAATTTTTGCCTAATCATTTTTCATTTGGAGAGAATTTATATAGTTGTTATGGGTTTTATCTCTTCTATCATGGAGTTTATAGTACAATAATATTTTTGTCCACATCTGCACTATTGAAACAATCTACACACTTGGGGGAACTCTGAACTTTTTTCATTACCCAACTGGAAAATTAATTTGCATATGGAAATGTTGATAGTATTTGCATGCAAATGGTATATTTAGGTTCTCATTCTTTCTTCCTACCTCCAGTTTTATAGCATGAAATGACTTTCTTCCTTGCCAAAGCTATTCTTTCCATTGTGCTCTAAGTACAATTTGTACTGGTTTCCATTGGGCTATTGCTCCATGGAATCTTCCTTCTGCTTCTCTCATCTTCTATATCTCTACTTCATAGTTCCTTCTTGTGTCTTAGATGCCCGCTGTTCTGTAGGAAAACTATTGACTAATTCTGCTTAGTTTCCTTTACTGCCATTCTTCTACAAAAAGTTATGTCCTCTGCTTCTACTTCATACTTCCTCACACACACAAATTGGTTTGATCATCTGATGAAAAACTCCGGAGAATGCAATCCCTCTCCTACTGATGTTTCTCTCAGGGCTGTAGATAAAAGGAAACCCCAATGGAAGCTGGCTACCTTTACTACCACTTGACTGGACTGTTCTTTCTAAGGGTTTTAGTCTTTTCTCGTTCCCCATACTCAGCAACTTTGACCTTGGAGAAGCCTTTGTCAGTGTTCATCACTCTTGATATCCTCTTTTTCTTAGGCTTATATGAGACTTATATCCTCATTTTTTCCTACCTGCAAGTTCTTGCTATTCTTTTCCCTTGTGGCATTGTAGGAATGACATTGGTCTTGGACTTAGTAAGACCTAGATTTGCAGTCTAGCTCTGTAAATTATAGCTCTAGAATCATACTGATTCTATGACTGAGTAAATCTCCTCTGTGATTTCATCTGTATGAAAGAGTTCATTACCAACCTCACAGTTCCTCCATTACCCCAAGTTGGAAATGAGCTCTCACTCCTCAGTTTTCTCATAGCACTTTGGAGCTATTTTTTGTACTTATTATATTCCGTCTTGAATCATAATTAATTGCATAAATGTATTTTGAGGCATGGGTTTGCTTCATATTTCATCTCTGTATACTCAGTGACTGATATACAGTTGAAAAAGAGTTAGTTTGGTCATTGAATCAGAGCTGTCATGAATCCGAGAAAACTTTTAATATATCTTCTCTTCCCCACATTTTTAAAGAGGAAGGAATTGAAGGCCAGAGAGGTTGTGTCTTATATAGAATAGCACAGCAACTGAGTCTGCAGTGGAACACAGGTCACACCTCTGATTCCACATTCAAATCTCTTCTCCTTCCATCATGCTATTGAACTGCATTGCATTACAAGTTGGAACTTAACCACCCAGTCTCCAGTTAGTCTATGTAAGCAAAAGTATTTGCATGTACATGTGATGATACATCCTAAAACCAGATCAAAATTCACCTTCCTTCTGCATTTAGACCGATATCCTCTCAGTCAATGAGGAGGGAATCCTAATGCCTTGAGAAGCCAGGTAACACGGGACTGTTTGAACCTGGACTCGCTTTTGTGATGTCTCTAGTCTAGCCTTCTCAACCCCAACTATTAAGCTGATTACAAAGACTTGTAGATTTGTTTTTGAAACAAAGTAATCTTGAAAGATTCTTACTTTCTCATAATCTGTGGGGTTCAGCCTCTTGCCAAAGGTAGGGAAGACGAAGCAATGCCTTAACAACCTGTTTATCTTGGAGAAGTTATTCACATACTCTGTGCCAAAGCACATTGCTTTTGTGTTCTTTCCTCCATCCAAGTAGTGTCTTACAGTAAAACTCTGAAAGTAATGATTCCATGACCTCCCATCAGTAATGAGGACAGTATTTGACTTACTTACATTCCTCCCCAATCCAAAGGAAAAAGGAATATTGAGTATTTTCCAGGAACAGGTGAAAAAAATGCTGTTGGCTTCATTAAATCTACTAATCCAATTGTTTTTAAAGGATACTGAGCAACATTTCTCAACTAATGAACTAAGTGGTCATTGAGGTCAACAGAAAATATTTTCTTTTCATTTACCAGTCTAGGGCATTTGACCTTTCATATTTTCTTGATAAATTTACTCATATAATTTAATCTATTTCTCTATTATCTTCCTTCTCTCCCCCATGCTTATACTGAGAATTTAGTAGAATTTGACCAAAATCAGTCTTCAGATACATCCTTGCAAATCCATTGACTTTAATGAGATTTGTTCCTGTTCTCTCTGGAAGATGAATTTCCTTGGTATGCTATTATAACTAAATGAAAGTCACTACTCTGCAAACAATAGTGATTGAGGTTTGACATTAATATTTGCCCTACTTTGAGATCTACAAGATTTAAAAAATGCAGCCACTCTGAATTCATGTTTTGCAAAAAATTAATTGGAACTTGAAGCTCAGGTAGAGAATTGTGTTCTCTCAAATTAGCATCGACTGGGTTTCATTGTGTTTTGAAGCTTGCAAAATGACACCATATGTTTCCGATTGCTTCAGACAACTTTTCAGACTAATGTTGTGCAAAAATTATTTATGTTCAAGTTACCCAACATTTTAAAAAGTATTTAAACTGTTTTTCTACACATAAGAGAATACACTTACAAATAAACAAAAAGCAAAAGCCAAATTTTGCATATGATATGAAATGTGGAACTCCTGAGATTGGAATTGTTTGTTAATCAACAAAACTGGATTTCTCACATTCAAACGTTTAAGCATGCAGAACCCATCCATATACTTTTCATGACAACCCAGTTAAGGGGAAAGAATGCATTAGACTTGGAGTTAGAAAACTTGAGGTCTGAATGCTGCTTTCTTAGTAAGCTAACTTTAATTGGCCCTTTTTCACAATCTCAATTTCCTCATCTGCATAGTAGGGATAACTGTTGCAAATTCACTGTTGTAACTGTTGGAAATTCACTAACTAGTGGAATTTCTGATTCAGAATCACCTAAAAGCATGGAAAATGAATCAAAAGTTATTGACAGAGATATAGCTAGAGATGACCTTGCCATATCAAGGTCTCTTCTGGCTCTGGCACTTTTCATTCTTTGACAACTATGGAATTAGAAAATCTTTGAGTTGGAAGTGTCCATTTCTTTTTTTCTTTATATATTTCATGAGTGGTCTTTTTATTTTTCCAACTACATGCAAAGATGGTTTTCAAAATCATTTTATGCAAGGCTTTGAGTTTTACATTTTTCTCACTTAGTCCTTTCCCTCCCCCTTCCCCTGGCATTAAGCAATCTAATATAGATTGTACATGTAAAACTGAATCAAATCAGATTAGGAAAAATTTGTGAGAAAAAAATAATACATAAGACTCCTTTTAAAAATTGAAAATAGTGAGATTTGGTCTGCATTCAGACTCTCTGGGTAGTGGATAGTATTTTCCATCAGAAATCTTTTAGAATTGTCTTTGATTATTAATTGTACTGCTGACGTGAGCAAGTCCATCATAGCTAATTATCCTGCACTGTTGCTGTTAGTGTCTATAATATTCTTCTGGTTCTGCTCAATTCACTCAGCATTACTTCATGCAAGTGGAAGTGCCAATATTGAGGCAATCCAGTAGCATCTGCCCCGGAGGAAAGAAGGGACCCCTTCTATAATGTCTCCAACAACTGGTCATCCAGTCTTTGTTAGGAGATCTCTAAAAAGGTCTTCACTTAATGGACTAATTTCAGTACAAATATTATAATCTATAAATAAGTAGTCTTCAAACTAGATAGAAGTTGGTACCTACTTTAGCACTGCTGGCAACAGCTATTGTTTGGGGGTTCTGGATCTGCAGTCCTGAAGGAGGCATGAATGGCAATATTTTTGGCTCTTCAATCCTGAGGGAGGCAGGAATGGTAATATTTTCAAAACTTAAAGTATGGTTGTAAAGATCAAATGGTACAATGTCCAGAAAGCACTTTGACCACATATAGAACCAGAGAAAAGAAGTCATTATTATTATTATTATTATTATTATTATTATTATTATTACAACCCATCTTCGATTCCAATCTCTCCCCTAAACTCTTTCTTCAGGAAGAACTTGCTGTATTCATGAGATGCTTAGCTAAACCCCTCAAGCCCTGATGTCATCCAGGGATTTCGTATTTGGCTGGTACATGTTTCAGTTTGAAAGAAAGTCTTAATACCAAGATCTGTTGGCAAGATTCTGACTCAAGACTGATATGGGGGAAAACGTTACCTTGGCTGCAATTCAATGCCGTTATCTTTATATAGCTCCAAAGGTCTCTCTGTTGCTGTATCAATGCATGCAGTGCTACCAAAAAGTTGCTTTTTCCAGTTCTTCACAGCTCATTAAACCAATCACACAAGTGAAAGCATCACTGACTAAACCATTAAAAGCCTATGGGGAGCTAGAAGAAATACAGGGCTTGAGGTGTGGAGTAGAGCAAAGGAAATAGTACTCTGGCTCTCTTGAGCTCATTCCCCTTCTAATCAGGTGCCCAATCACTTTCTAGGTCTTATGGCTCCTTTCTCCCTTGTTCTTCCTTCTCTCTAGTCTCCTTTGTGCATCTCTATTTACAGTATCATAGATTTAGAGATGGAAAGGCCATTCGAGGTAACCTCCTACATGGGACCACATCAGGTAGGTGCCATGGTACAGTAGAAGGAATGCTACTTCTCACATCTGAAGATTTGAGTTCAGATGCCACCCTTTGATACTAAGTTTACTGATTTTATGACCTTTGATAGACTGCATCTCTCTACCTTGGTTTTTTCCTCTGTAAAATCAAAGGGTTTTGGCTAGATGACCTTGGAAATCCCTTCCAACTCTTGAATTCTGAACTGTAAATTTAAAGGCAAAAGGCCTTTGGAGGCCAGCTAGTCTGAATGCCTCATTTTACAGAGGAGTAAACTGAGAGCAATGTGCAGGTCACAATCACTGTTCTTGTACAGTTAGGTGAACATTGCTAATATGGAATTGGAGGCCTGAGTTCCCTGTTACTTCCAAAACACACCAAAAATGCAAACAATTTCAGCCATTCAGAAGTAGAACAAGCTGCCTGGAGAAGGACTGTGTACCCTCTCATTTACAGTCATCAATAAGAGACTGTCTTCTTTTATTTTGCAATGCAATGGGGTTAAGTGACTTGCCCACGGTCACACAGCTAGGTAATTATTAAGCTTTTGAGGTCAGATATGAACTCAGGTCCTCTTGACTCCAGCACTAGTGCTCTGTCCACTCATTACACCACCTAGCTGCCCCTGGATGTCCTCTTAAGGATGCTGCAGTAGAGATTCTTGTAAGTGGCCCAATTTGAATTAGCTAGCTTCTCAGATCCCTTCTAATGGGGATATCATCTAACCCTCACTAGAGAATGGCATATAGAGAAGAAAACCATTCCATTTTCTTTTCTCATTCCACCCCAGAAGTTTGAAAGAAAAGACTCTCCTAGCTGAATCCAATTGTATGTGGCATATTAACCACACATAAAAATCTGCCTTGATCAAGAATCTCTGAGGTTGAAAGAAATGCTACTGTAATTTAGTCCATTTCACCTCTGAACAAGAATTTCATCTGTGACATCTCACAAATGACCATCCAGCCTCTAAATAGAGACATTCTAGTGAGTGGGAACCCATGTTTCCCATAGTAATTGGGGGCCTAGTGCACAGAGAACTGGGTCCTGAAGTCAGGAAGACCTGACTTCAAAATTAGGCTCCAGAAACATACTATCTCTGCAACCATGGACAAGTCACCTAACCTGAGTCTTGTAAAATGAGAACAGGGTTGCTGTGAGTGAGCATCAAATGAGACATTTATAAAAACTGATTAGTATAATACATAGTGCCTAATAGGCTTTTTATACGTGGCTATGGAACTCCTCAAAACATCCCATTACATGTCCAAAGAGCAATAAAAATGTGCATCCCCTTTGATCTAGCAATACCACTACTGGGTCTGTATCCTGAAGAGATTGGGAAAAGGGGTAAAAATTTCACATGTACAAAAATACTCCTATCAACTCCATTTGTAGCAGTGAAAAAATGGAAGTTTAAAAGATGCCCTTATCTTGAGGAATGACTGAACAAATTGTGGTAAATGTAAGTGATGGAACACTTGTTCTATAAGAAATATTGAGGGATGCAATTTCAGAAAAGAGGAAAGACTTGCATGAATTTATGTGGAGCGAAATGAGCAGAACCAGAACATTAGACACCCAAACAATATGGGGTGATGATCAACTCTGATGGACTTGTTCATTTCAGCAGTACAAGAATCAAAGACAATTTTAAAAGACTTAAGATGGAAAATACCATTCACAGCCATAGAGAAGGAATTGTTTAATGAAGTTTAAATGAAGACCAAAAGACTATTATCTTCAATTTTTTTAAAAAAGTTGTCTTATGTATTATGTCATTTTTTTCTAATATTTTCTTTTTTTCCATTTGAATTTGATTCTGCTCTTATAACATGATCACTCTATTGTTTAGCATGGTTATAGATGTAGAGCCTATATCAGATTGCTTTCTGTCAAGGGGAGGGGGGAAAATGTAAAATTCAAAATCTTGCAATAAATAATGTTTAGTAAAAACTTCTGTTGCATATAGTTGGAAAAATAAGTAAATAAAATATAAAAACAACCCATTACACTGTTGAGAAAATTTAATGTTTAGGAATTTTTTCCTTGCCCCAGATTTTTATTGGTGGACTCAAAGGGACCTTAGACCACAGAAGGTAAGAGGTGGAAGAGACCATTAGAGCTCAGCATAAAAACCAATTCCCCTTTTGTCTAAAGGAGAAAACTGGGTCTGATTGTTCTCTTATGATAAAATGTAATTTTCAGAGCCATGGTCTATTTGGCAGGGCCCTAAGGTGCTTCTTAACCATCTCCTCACCCTAATGCCTACCCTTCAGTCATTGTTCTCCTTTACCTTCCCAGAGGACCTCTGGCTTCCTTCCCTGTGGTTAAAGACTCTCCTGGTGAACATCCCTCTTATTTTGCCCAGAACTAGGCCCCCATGTCACTTCTTGTCCACTACTTTTGAGCTCCTATTGTTTTCCTTCTCTGGAATTTAAGTTTCCTGGGAACAAGCTATCTTGCTTTATCATATTTTTGTCTCCAGTGCTAAAACACTTTGCCAGGGATATTGAAAATATTTAATGAATTCTTTACTTATCTGTTTGTCTCTCTGTATGATACTGAATTGGCTTTAAAAGGTTGTCTTTTATTATGAAGTAGTAGTGTAGACCCAAGGACTCAACTAATGAACAGGACACTGTTCTTAGAAGTAGCAATACCTGGATTCAAATCCTATTTCTGAGTTTTACTAACTTCTACCAATTGGGCAAGACACTCTCAAACTATATATTTTAAGTGGTTTGAGAGTTGTCTAGGTGGAAGTAGTTTCCATATTGACACAACATAGATACTTTACTTATTGACATAGTGTATCTCTAGAAAGACCATCGTTTTGGATATAATGCACAAGTCAGAGCAGCAAAAAGAAGCAACTGCTTATCAAAGACAGTGATTTTATTGAAATGCCCACCTCTCTTGGCAAACTTGATGTCCTGTTAAAATGGTGCAAATCAAAAAAAGAGATCAGTAGTGATTAGGGAACAAAATTCCATTCCTTTTACTTCAACTAAGGAACCTTGGTGGGGAGGGAAGGTGGTAGCCCTTTGTTTTCATAATGTCTTTGTATTCCAAGTGCCTATCAAGGTGTCTTTCTCACTTATTAGTTGCTGGGGGGTTGTTGGATTTTTTTCTCTTTCTCATTCCTCACACTCATTTGAAATTTGGCATGAGGGTTATTTCTGTAAAATAGCTGAGTGTTATTCTGGTGACTGTGATTTGGTTTAAGACTAGTTGCTTGCCATATCTTTGTCATAGGTATCAATAGTTTGACAGAACAACTTGGTCTTGATGGCTTAAGTTTCTACCATAGTGATGACTCTGTTTTGTAAATAACGTATACAGGACCCTATAGGTATAGCTCATGTGAGCAGTGCAGGTGGACCTTGGCCTCAGTGGCTCATCTTTTATTCAAAGCAAATTTGAAGAGGGATTTGACTTAGCACATTGATTCATATGGAGGATAATGAAAGCTAAAAACAGACAAACGCAAAACAAACAAATAAATAGCTCAATCAAATCAAATTAGAGTTCATTTTTTCCTCCTTTTCTTTGAACTGTGCAATCCAGAAATGATCCATGTCACTGAAACAGAATAGTTAATTTCCAAAGGAATGAAAAAAAGACTTTAATAAAAGGTAATGATACTATGACATTCCATCTTCTGCCTCTCAAAGTAAGCAAATAGCAGAATATCAGGTGAAGAGAAATGATTAAAAATTGCCCTTCTGTCATTTACTTGGCCTCCTCAGCCACCCACTCCCCACTCAACTCAACTTGGTGTTGAAATGAGTGTTTCCAAAGTTGTTCAAATACAATGTAGGCATTATTCATTATGGTCTTGAAGTCTGAGATTTGGGCAGATATGTAATTTTCATCTTTTCATAAAAATTACTATTAAGAGTTCAAGATAATCAAGGTATTTGTTGAACTGTTGGCAATTTCCTAAAGTGCCCACCTCTAAAACTACTAAACTTGAACCTTTGGAATACAGCTTCGGGGCTTTTTACTGCTGTTTCCTAGGTACACTCCATTTAGCTAGCTTTCCCGTGATTACATTAATGTAAATGAGGTGAGGAATGAATGAATGCATCACCAACTTAAGATAGTTTTTAGTTCCAAGAGGGTTTGGTGTATATGGTTTGCTAGGTGCTATTTTTTTAAATTAACCTATCTCTCAATAAGCTATTTTTTTACATGGTGAGCATCTTAACCACCCCCACCCCTCATGGGAATCTAGAGGGCAATTTTTTTCTTTCATTTTTCCCCCAAATGGTCAAAGGACTGTCATTAAACTGGTTTGGGTCCAAATGTGCACTATGATGGTCCAACTGCTGGAGCAATTTCTGCATTCACTATTGTAAACAATCCATCAAAAGAACAGAGTTTTATTTAGATTTTTCTTTGAAATCAAACACAGCTTGTTGCGTGTTTTGCATTTTTGAAGTCAAGCAGCAGCTAAATGTGATCTGCTTCCCCCCTGCTTTCACCCAATAATACAGCCTGATTTTTCATCAGAAGCAGAATGTCTTTTTAGCATATTAATATTGTATGTACTGAGTTGTGGAGGGATTAGGAAGTCAACAAAACTTCGATAAATAATATTCACCTTTCAAGTTGAATTGGTGGCTAGTTCTTAACAAGCTCCATCAAGTAAGTCGTCTTGCTTTATTTTCCCTAAAATGGCAGCAATATATAATGTATACGTTATAGGTATGGCATATATATATATATATATATATATATATATATATATAAAGTAGATATGTTATGTGTGTTATATATCTATGAGAGAGAGAAAGGATGAAGGAAGGAAGGGAGGGAGGGAAGGAGGAAGGATGGAAGGATGGAAGGAAGGAAGGAAGGAAGGGAGGGAGGAAAGAAGGAAAGAAGAGAGCATGAATACAGATTTAGATTCATATAATCACAGAATGTCAGAATCTGCAAGGGATCATCCAATTCAGCACCTAAGGGTTACCCAGACTGACTTTTGTGTTAAGCCTTGGTTTGAATCCCACCTTGGCTCCTTACTACCTTGAGACCCTAGTCAAGTCATTTTCCCTCTCTGTATTTCAGTTTACTCATTTGTAAAATGAGGCAACTGAAACAGATTATCTTTAAGACATCTTCCAGCTATAAATTCTATGGCAGAGGAGGCAATGATTCAACCCTCAACTATCCATCTAAAGAAATCAAAGTGGAACAATCTCTATAGGAGACAGTGATTCCAATCATCTATACAGCTGTTGATTTGTCATTGAATTATTTCTGATATGCAAGCATTCTCAGAAGGCCCTCCAAAGTAGCTTTAAATATGACAATGGGGTGGCTAGGTGGCGCAGTGGATAAAGCACCAGCCCTGGAGTCTGGAGTACCTGGGTTCAAATCCGACCTCAGACACTTAATAATTACCTAGCTGTGTGGCCTTGGGCAAGTCACTTATCCCCATTTGCCTCACAAAAAAAAAAAAACAACCTGAAAAAAATGACAATGTTCATTTCTCTTAATTCTTGATTAAAGATTAAAATCCTTCAGGGAACTAGTTGGCTCAAATATACTCTCCTTTCTGGTCCAATTGGGTTTATAATCTTCCCAAATGCTTCTACTCTATTGTCCTCTTTGTCATTAATGTGCCTTGTCTTTCCTGTCACCTGACATTTCTAACAGCAAATTAACTTTTCATCCATGAAGATCTTCCTTGAGTCCACAAAAGTGAATCAATTAAAAGTCTTCAAGCTTTGGGGGTAGTTTTATATATCACTGTCTCAAAATTACTTCAAATTGGTACATGCATTTTGACTGACTCTCTGTGTATATACTTAACTTGTTCCTTAAACAGGTTATAATTTCTGCCTAATGAGTTGATGGCTGCTAAAGTTATCCTAATCCATAAAAGTGGCTTAGTGTCTCACATAAGCAATGAGCCTTGAAAGTCTAAGTCATGGAAGGGAAGGAACTTTCAAAATTTGCTCCAGATTGGTGCAAATCAAAGAGTCGTGTAATCCCTAAAATATTTTATGTACTCAATTTGATTGGAATGCCTTCAAACATAACTATTGAATTGTTTCCAGGACTATAATACTTTGTAATTTAAAAACACAGTAATTACCCCTCCAAACATTTCCAATACAGGAATGCCATTCAAATTCCTACCCAGAAAAAAAGCAATGATTATTTTTTTTTCTTTTAGAGCCCAGGTTCATTCTCTAAGGAAATTATCTACGAGGTGTTGCAACAAACCCGTATAAGCAATAGTTTCTCCTTCCATTGTTGTCTACTGAAATAACAAGAATGCAAAGAGTAGACGTTGTCTTTAAATGGCAGAATGTTAATACTTAATTACAAAACATGTTTGCTGTCTTGACGTGAAGTCAATGAGTACTGATCTACTTGTTTCCTTCAAATATTATACACCTGCTAGGATTTTTGGAGAAGTTTGTAAATGAATTGTAATTATTCCATCTGAAAAAAAAAGTTTTACAAAGTATGTAACTATGTTCAAATGCAACACATGTATGTTCTCATTTATTGTCCAATTGACAACTAGCTGTATTTCCTCCAGTTTTGTCGGCCAAAGATCAAAGGAAAGGAGTATCTCTCAAGAGAGCCAAGCAGGGCAATTTCCTAAAGCTTCTCGAATTCATGTATTTACAATAAGAGTATACAGTAGCCTTCCTTAATTACACCTCCTGCTAACACTGGAAATGATACCTTGATCGTACCATTGGGATATTTGCAGGGCAAAGCCAAGATGGAGGAGTAGAGAAAACACTCAGCCAAGCTCTCTCAACATTCCTCTCCAAACATTATTAAAATAATGTCTGGTGGCGGCTAGGTGGCATAATGGATAAAGCACCTGCCTTGGATCAGGAGTACCTGGGTTCAAATTCGGTCTCAGACACTTAATAATTACCTAGCTGTGTGGCCTTGGGCAAGTCACTTAACCCCATTTGCCTTGCAAAAATCTGAGTAAAATAAAATAAAAGAAAATAATGTCTGAAATTGAAGTGTAGAGCGGCAAAGCAAACAAAAGATCAGAATAGATATTCTTCCAACCCAAGAGAACTAAGGAAGTCGACAAAAGAGATCTGTGACATGGCGCTGTAAGTTTTGGTGGACTTAAGTGATGAACGTAGCAGCGGTAACTCCAGGAGCTCTCAAGGCTGAGTTAGTAAGTGGACATGGTAACTGGTCAGAAAGAGATTCCAGAGGCCCCTTGTGCTATCATTGAATGTATGGTTTGACTATTCCGTTGCTTTTCTCTACTTATGGGTCCCAGTTCAAGGGCAGAGAAGAGCATTTTCAGACAAGAGAGAGAGGAGTCTTAAGAGTAATATCATTTCTGATAGAAAGAGAGCAAAGACCTGGAGTAGCAAAACTACTTTCAGACCCAAAGTAGCAGGGACCATGAGGAATAGGATCAGGTTCTCATCCTGAGTAAGGACCAGAGTGTAGACCAAGAGACAAATAACATCTTTCCCTCAATCACGCATCCTTGGAGGCACTGACAACTTCCAAAACCCAAATACAGAACTCAAGAAAACAGTGTTACAAAAAAAAACCCTGAAGTTTGGGATAGTCATCCCTCATGGATCCCTCATTCTGGGTACAAAGTCAAACTTAAAAGTAAAGTTCAAAGTCAAGTCATGGTCTGGAAAAGTGAACAAGCAATAACAAAAAAGGACCACATTAAAGAAGGGTATTAGAGTGACATGAAATATCAATACAAATTCATAAATCAATGGTGTCAAAACAAGTACAGGCAAAGCTACAAAGAAAAAAAATGTGAATTGGACAAAAGCAGAAGAATTCCTGGAAGAGACAAAAATGATTTTTAAAATCAAATAAGGGCTGCCGCAGCCGCGCCCCGGGCCCCTGCCCTCCCTCCGTGGCTCCTCCCCGCCCCGCGCCGCTGCTCTGCTCCAGCCACCGCATTGCCCCCTCGCTGCAGTAGCACCGTGCCCCCGCTGCCGCACCCCCGCCACCGCGGCCTGCCACCCCCAGCCCGGGGCCCCAGGAGGACTCGGCGGCCCGGGAGAAGATACTGCGGTCCATCATCCTGGGCACCATCATCGGCTCGGGCATCTTCGTGGCGCCCACCGGCGTGCTCGAGCCCGGCTCGCCCAGCCTGGTGCTGGTGGTATGGGCCGCCTGTGGCGCCTTCTCCATCGCGGGTGCTCTGTGCTACGCCGAGCTGGGCACCACCATCACCAAGTCCGGCGGCGACTACGCCTACGTGCTGGAGGTCTACGGGCCGCTGCCGGCCTTCCTCAAGCTCTGGGTGGAGCTGCTCATCATCCGGCCCTCGTCGCAGTACATCGTGGCTCTCGTCTTCGCCACCTACCTGCTCAAGTCGCTCTTCCCCAGCTGCCCGGGCCTGCCTCTGCGTGCTGTTTCTCACAGCAGTGAATTGTTACAGCGTGAAGGCCACCACACAGGTCCAGGATGCATTTGCTGCAGCAAAACTACTGGCTTTGGCTTTGATCATTCTCCTTGGCTTCATTCAAATTGGGAAAGGTGAGGTCTCCAATTTGAGTCCCTAGTTCTCATTTGAAGGCACCAACTTAGATGTTGGGAATATAGTGTTGGCGTTATACAGCAGCCTCTTTGCCTACGGTGGCTGGAATTATTTGAATTTTGTCACAGAGGAGATGATAAACCCTTACAGAAATTTGCCTCTGGCTATCATCATTTAGCTTCCCCTGGTCACACACTAGTGTACGTCCTGACAAACCTGACCTACTTCACCACCTTGTCCACCGAGCAGATGCTGAGTTCAGAAGCCGTAGCTGTGGACTTTGGAAACTATCACTTGGGTGTCATGTCCTGGATCATCCCTGTCTTCGTGGGCTTGTCGTGCTTCAGATCAGTCAACGGCTCCCTTTTCACCTCCTCCAGGTTGTTCTTTGTAGGCTCCAGGGAGGGCCACCTTCCTTCTATTCTTTCCATGATCCACCCCAAGAACCTGACTCCTGTGCTATCCCTCATATTCACGTGCGCCATGACCCTGCTCTACGCCTTCTCCAACGACATCTTCTCCATCATCAACTTCTTTGGTTTCTTCAACTGGCTTTGTGTAGCCCTGGCCATCATCGGGATGATGTGGCTCCGCTTTAAGAAGCCAGAATTGCACAGGCCCATAAAGGTGAACCTCATGTTAGCCATATTTTTCATCATGGCCTGCCTGTTCCTGATAGTCGTCTCTTTCTGGAAAACTCCGGTGGAGTGTGCGATTGGCTTTGTCATCATCCTCACAGGAATTCCTATTTACTTCATTGGTGTCTGGTGACAAAACAAACCCAAGTGGTTGCTTCAGGGCATCTTCTGCACGACGGTCCTGTTCCACAAGCTAATGGAGGTGGTTCCACAAGAGTCCTGAAAGGTAGTGACCCGAGGAGAGAGAACCCCCAATATTCCTTGGAAAGAACACACCACCCCTCCAGAAGACATCAAAGCAGGCAGCTGAGGGTCTTTGACAGTTAAATCTGTGGTACAAACAACCTCTCCTGCCTCCCTCCTCAGGACTCCAGGAGTGACCAGGGAACATGCTGAATTTGTCATTAAGACTTTGGATTTGTGAATGCAAGCTAGTTGTTATTTTGAGGAAATTATTTTGCTTCATTTTATTTTATTTTAACTTAAAGTCCAGTCTAGTAGATGCCGGCGATATGATTTCTTTTTTACAAGTGAGAATATTATTTTTTCAATGCTGCCAACTGTACCCATGTACCTCTGAATGGTTCCAACACAATGATCCCAGTTCAAGCCACACTCTTTTGTCAACCCTTCTCCAGTGGTCTTGTAGATCATGGAGAAGGGGGCTAACTTGCACTCCAGGGCACAAGGGGACAGAACTACTGGGACTTGATATAACGTTGATTTTAAATGGGGAGTTGCACTGATTCCCCTCTGAGGGTCTGCATCTGTCCTCATATGTTTTCGTACAATGATATTGGTTTGTTGGTTTTTGTTTTTTTTTTAATTCTCATAAAGGAAGCTAGATTAAAAAAAATTAAAAAAAAATAAAAAAAATCACATAAGAGGGGTGGCTAGGTGGCACAGTGGATAGAGCACTGGCCCTGGAGTGAGGAGTACCTCAGTTTAAATCCAACCTCAGATACTTAATAATTACCTAGCTGTGTGGCCTTGGGTAAGCCACTTAACCCCATTTGCCTTGCAAAAGCCTAAAAAATCAAATAAGAGTGGTAAAGGACAGACTGGCTAAAGAAATGAGAGCAAGGGAAGACGATAATGAAAAGACATTTGATAATTTGTAAAAGAAGTACAAAAAAAGAATTGGCCAAATGAAAAAGAGAGATACAACATTTCACTGATGAAAATAACTTCTTAAAATTAGAATTTTACAAGTGGAAGCTAATAATACCATGAGACATCAAAAAAATAAAACAAAATCAAAAGAATAAACAATTGGAGAAAATATAAACTATCTCACTGGAAAAAATAACTTACCTAGAAAACAGATTAAGGAGAGCTAATTTAAGAATTATTAGACTCAAAAAAAATTTTAAATTTTTTTTTAATTCCTAAAAAAGGAATTATTAGACTCTCTGATCAAGTTCAAAGAAATATCCTTGACATCATACTTTAGGAAATTATCAAATTGCCCTGATAACATAGAACTAGAGGATCAAATTGAAATAATTTTTCTATCACCACCTAAAGGAGATCCCCAAATGAAAATTCTCAGAAATATTATAGCAAGATTCCAGAGCTCTCAGAAAAAATATTTAAAGCTGTCAGGACCAAACAGATATCATGGAGCCACAGTCAAGATGATACAAGATTTAACAGCTATTATATTAATGTAGTGAAAGCCTGAGAGAATGACTTATTGGGAGGCTAAAGAACAAGAATTACAAGCATGAATAATCTACCCAGCAAAACTAAGTATAATCCTTCAAGGAAAATGGACATTTAATGAAATGGAGGTCTATGAAGTAATATGGATGAAAAAAAAAAACAGAGCTGAAAAGAAAATTTCACTATCAGTCATTAAGACTTCAAGAAGTGTAAAAAGATAAAAGTAAAAGAGAAATCAAAGGAGATTAAATTACATTAAACTGTTTACATTTCTAGCTGAGAAGATAGTATATGTAATGCCTAAGAATTTTGTCTTTATTGGGGAAGTTTGGATTCTACATAGATAGAGGATGTGAAAGTCAGGTATGTTGAGATGATGTAAAAAATTAATGGGTGATAAAAGAGATGCCATGGGAGAAGGAAGAAGAATGAAGAAAATGACCTCTTGTAGAAAGAAGTACATGAGGGAGAGTCTACAGTCTTTCCCAAATTTGTTCATAGAGTAAATACACAAATATACTCAAATGGATATAAAAGTCTTATCTTACACAATAGAAAAATAAGAGGGGAAGAGAAATAAGGGAAAGGGGATGATTAAAGGCAAGGTGAATAAAGAAAGGCTGTGGTCATAAGCAAAATAGGCTTTAGTGGTGAGGAAAGGATAAAGAGAGATAAATGAATAAACAGTAGAAAATGAGTTGGAGGGGTATACATAGTAATCATAACTGTGAATATGAATTGTATTAGCTCATAAATGAAGTTGGATAATAGAATGGATTAGAAATGAGAATCCAGTAGTATGTTTTTTTTACAAGAAACACACTTGAAACAGAAGCATGGAATAAACAGAAACCTGGAGTAAAATAAGGAACTGGAGCAGAATCTACTATGTTTCAGAAAAAGTAAAAAACAAAAACACAGAGGTAGCAAAATAATGATCTGAGACACAGCAAAATCTAAAATATATCCAATTAAAACAGATGAGCAGGGAAACTAGATCTTTTTAAAAGTAATTATCAAGAGTGAAATGTAGCATCAATTCAAAGAACATATATGTTCCAAATGCCATAGCATTCAAATTCTTAAAGGAAAACTTTAATGAATTACAGGAAGAAATAAAACTGTCTTAGTGGGGGACCTCAACCTTCCTATCTCAGAGCTAGATAAATTTAAGCATAAAATAAAAGAGAAAGAAGTTAAGGTGATGAACAGAATCTTTGAAAAGTTAGATATGATAGCTCTCTAAAGATAAAGAGAACAGAAATTTTCATTTTTCTCAACGATCTATGGCACCTTTACAAAATTGACCTTATATTAGGGTCATAAATATATTAGGGGATAAAATCTTCACAATCAAATGCTGAAAAGCATTAGCATTAAATGACCATTTTCAGAACATAATGCAATAAAAATTACTTTCACTAAAGGACCGTGGAAGCACAGATTAAAATTAATTGGAGACTAAATAATTTAATCCTAAAGAATGAGTGGGTCAAAGAGCAATTCAGAGAAGCGGTAAATTAGTTCATTATAGAGAATGACAGTTATGAGACAACATTCCAAAATTGGATTTCTTAGGGGGAAATGTATATCAATAAGTTTGTGTGTGTGTGTGTATGAGAATGAATAGAACATTGGATTGAACATGCTACTAAAAAATGGAAAACAAACAAATTAAAAATACTCAGCAAACACCAAAATAGAAATCCTGAAAATCAAAAGAGAGGTTAATAAAATTGTAAGTTTAAAAAAAAGCCATTGAACTAATGAGTGAATCTTGGAACTTGTTTTAAAAATATATATAATTGGTAAATTATATTAAAAATAAATTAAATACGTGTATCAAACATGAAAAGAGTGAGTTCACCACCAAGGGGGAGGAAATTAAAGTCATTATTAAGAATTCTTTTCACAATCATATATGCCAGTAAAACTACAATCTGAATGAAATGGAAGAATATTTGCAAAAATATAAATTACACAAACAGAAGAAGAAATAAAATTTTCAAAGGACCTTATCTTAAAAAAAAAAAAAACTTTGAACAAGTTACAAGTAAGCTCCTTAAAAACGTCTCTAGAATCATATGGATTACCAAACATTTAAGGAACAATTAAGCCCAATACTATATAAACTATTTGGAAAAAAATTAGGTAAAGGAAGAGGAGGGAGTCCTATGAAATTTCTTTTATGACACAAATACAGTTTTGATACCTAAACCAAGGGATAATAAAAACAGAGAAAGAAAACTATTGACCAATTCCCCTAATTACTATCGATGCCAAAATTTTAGGAAAAAGATATATTGAAGTATTTGACAACAACTGTACACTAATGAGCACCTCCAATTTATACCAGTAATGCAGAACTGGATCTGTATTAAGAAAATATCAGCATAATTGACCATATAAAAAGTAAAAACAACAAAAATCATATGATTTTCTCAATAAATTTTGGGGGGGGGAAGCATTTGACAATACATAACACCATTCCTATTAAAAATACTAGAAACAGGAATAAATGTAGTCTTTCTTAAAGTGATAATATCTATCTAAAACCATGAGCAATCAGTAACAGTATTGGGGCTAAACTTGAAACCTTTCCATTAAGATCAGAGTTGAAGCAAAGAAGTCCATTATCACTGCTACTATTGTATTAGAAATTCTAACTTCCAATAAGACAAGACAGAATAAAGCAATAAAAATGCACAATGAGGAAACTAGACTATCATTCTTTGCGCATGATATGGCGATATACTTAGAGTCAGGTATAAAAAGCTAGTTGAAGAAATAAAGAATCTTAACAAAGTTGCAAGATATAAAATAAATCCACACAAAGTATCAACATTTCTTTTTACTACCAACAAATCACATTCAAAGTGGATAAATGATTTAGACATAAGACATAAAGGATTTCATAAATAACTTTAAAAGGCATGGAAAAGGGGTGGCTAGGTGGTGCAGTGGATAGAGTACCAGCCCTGGAGTCAGCAGTGTCTGAGTTCAAATCCAGCCTCATACACCTAATAATTACCTAGCTGTGGCCTTGGGCAAGCCACTTAACCCCGTTGTCTTACAAAAAAAAAATGTTCCTCTTAGATAAATGAATAAGGGAAGAATGTATGACCAACAAGAGATATAATTATATGAAGTAAAATGATTAATTTTGATTACATAGGGTTTTGCACAGACAAATCTAAGGTAGCCAAAAATTAGAAGGAAAACAGGTAATTGGTGGTAACATTTACAGCCAGTTTATTTTATAAAGGCCTTATTTCTCAAATACAAAGGGAACTGATACAAATTTATAAAAATATAAATCATTCCCCATTTGTCAAGTGGTTAAACAATATCAGCAGGCAGTTTTCAGAAGTATAAATCAAAACTATCAATGGTCATGTGAACAATGCTCTAACTATGTATTAAAAAGATTAGTGCACATTAAAACAACCCTGAGATTCTACCTCACCTATTAGACTGGCAAACATGACAGAGAAAGAGATTGGCATATGCATGAGAGAATATGGAAAAAAATTTTGAATACTATACACATTTGGTGGAGATGTTAACTGATCCAACCATTCTTCACAACAAATTGAAACTATGCCCAAAAGTCTACAGGGGGAATATTACCTATTTGTGGAAAACTATTTATAGCAACTCATTTTTTGGTGGCAAAAACCTGGGAAATTGAAGAAATGCCCAAAGTTTTGGAAATGACTGAACAAGTTGTTGTATACAAATATGATGAAACACAATTGCACTATATGAAATGACAAGCAAGGTGGTTTTAGAAAAACCTGGGGACTTATATGAGCAGATGCAAAGTGAAGTAAGCAGAACCAAGATACTGTTGTATAAAGTAACATCAATATTGTCTTGATGATGATCAAGACAAGGATCTAAGACAGATTTTTTAAATTTTATTTTATTTATTTCCAATTACATGCAAACATACTTTTCAACATTTATCCTTTTGCATGTTTTTGAGTTTTAAAATTTTACTATACTCCCTTCCCTTCCCTTCTCCCCTTGGCCGTGAATAATCTGACATAGGTTATAAATAAACAATCAGGTATAATTTATTTTTTTCTATATTTGACATGTCAAAGAGGAATTAGAACTATTAAGAAAAATAAGCCATCAGAAAGAAAGAACATATAAAAGAAGTTTTAGAAAGTACACATAGAATGTTTTGCTGTGCATTGAGACTCCATAGTTTTTTCTCCAGATGTGGCTGGCATTTTCCATAACAGGTCTTTCAGGATTGTTCTTGATCACTGAATTACTGAGAGGAGCTATATCCATCATAGCTGTTCATCTCATAATGTTGCTATTAATGTATTCTCCTAGTTCTGCTAATTTCACTCAGTTCATATAAATCTTTCCAGGCTTTTGTAAAATCCAGCCACTCATAAATTTCTTACAGAACTATAGTGCTCCATAATATTTCATATACTGTAACGTTTGCAGCCATTCCTCAATTGATGGACATCCCCTCAATGTTCAATTCTTTTCCATTACAAAAGAGCTGCTATAAATACTTTGTCCACGTGATTCTTTTTCATTTTTTTAATGATCTCTTTGTGATACAGACCTAGTAGTAGCATTACTGGATCAAAGAGCATGCACAGTTTTATTGCTCTTTGGACATAGTTCCAATCTGCTCTTCAGAATAGTTGGTTCAGTTCACAAATCCACCAATAGTGGATTAGTATCCCAGTTTCCCACATCTCCTCCACCATTGATCATTTTACTTTTTTTGTCATCTTAGACAATCTGATAGATGTTAGGTGGTACCTCAGAATTGTTTTAATTTGCATTTCTCTAATCAATTTTTATTTGATGTATTTTTATATGATTATAGGAAGCTTTAATTTTTTCCATCTGAAAACTGACTTTTCAAATTCTTTGATAGTCTGTCAATTGGAGGATGACACATATTCTTATAAACTTGAATCCGTTCTGTATTTTAGAAATGAGTCCTTTATTAGAAACACTAGCTGTGAAAATAGTTACCCAGCTTCCTGTATTCTTTCTTATCTTGGTTCCATTGATTTTCTTTGTGCAAAATCTTTTCAATTTAATGTAGTTGACATTATTCATTTTGTAGTTTATAATGTTCTCCATCTCTTGCTTTGTCATAAATTCCTCCCTCTCCATAGACCTGATAAATAGAATATTCCTTGTTCTCCTGTTTGGTTTATGGTTTCACCTTTTATGCCTATATCAATGTACCCATTTTGACCTTATCTTGGTGTAGGGCGTGAGATGTTCTATGCCTACTTTTTGTCACACTATTTTCTTTTTTTTTTAAATTTTTTTTGCAAGGCAATGGGGTTAAGTGGCTTGCCCAAGGTCACACAGCTAGGTAATTATTAAGTATCTGAGGCCGAATTTGAACTCAGGTACTCCTGATTCCAAGGCTGGTGCTCTATCCACTGTGCCACCTAGCTGCCCCTTGTCACACTATTTTCCAGTTTTCCCAGCAGTTTTTTTTTTTGTCAAATAGTGAATTGCTATTCAAGAACCTGGAGTCTTTGAGTTTATCAACCAATAGATTTCTATATTTATTAATACTGACTTTTTCTTGTGCCTAATCTCTTCCACTGATCCGCTTCTCTATTTTTTTGCCAGTACTAGACAGTTTGGATAATTGCCACTTTATAATATAGTTTTGGATCTTGTACTAGATCACCATCCTTTGCATTTTTTTTCATTAATTCCTTTGATATTCTTTTCCTTTTCTTCCTCCAGATGAATTTAGTTACTACTTTTTCTAGCTGTGGAAAATAGTTGTTGGTAGTTTGGTTGATATGGTACTACCCATGAAGAATTGACATTTTTCTAGTTGTTTAGCTTTATTTGCTTGAAAAACATTTTGTAATTGTGTTCATATGGTTTTTGAGTTTTCCCTTGGCAGGTAGATTCCCAAATATTTCATGTTGTCTTCATTTACTTTAAATGAAATTTCTCTTTTTCTCTCTTACTATTGGGATTTGTTGATCTTATATAGAAATGAGTTTATTTCCATATTCTATAATTTTGCTAAAGTTGCTAGTTATTTTTAGTTGATTCTCTAGGGTTCTCTAAGTATACCATTACATCTTATGCAGAGTGAGGGTTTTGTTTCTTCATTGCCTGCTCTGATTTCTTTAATTTCTTTTTTTATTTCTAAAGCTAACATTTCTAATACAATATTGAATAATAGTAGTGATGATAGGCATCCTTACTTCACCCCTAATCTTATTATATGTGCTTCTACTTTATTCCTATTACATATAATGCTTGCTGATGGTTTTAGAAACTGCTTATCATTTTAGGGAACAATCTATTTATTCTTATGCTCTCCAGAGTTTTTAATAGCATTGGGTGTTATATTTTGTAAAAGACCTTTTCAGCATTTATTGAGATAATCAAATGATTTCTGTTTATTGTTATTGATATGGTCAATTATACTGATTGCTTCCCTAATGTTGAACTATTCCTGCATACCTGACCAAAATCCTACCTGACCATACTGTATTATCCTAGTGATAACTTGCTGTAATCTCTTTGCTAAAATTTTATTTAAAATTTTTACCTCAGTATTCATTAGGGAGATAGGTCTATAAATTTCTTTCTTTTGTTTCTTCCAGGTTTAGGTATCAGGACCATGGCAGAACTCCATCTTCACATATTTTTTCAAACAGTTTATATAGAATTAATTATTCTTTATGTGTTTGGTAGAATTGACTTATAAATCCATCTGGCCCTGGAGGTTTTTTCTTAGGGAGTTTATTGATGGCTTGCAAAATTTCATTTTCTGAAATGGGGTTGGTTAAGTGTTTTACTTCCTCTTCCATTAATCTGGTCATATTTATCCATTTCAGTTAGATTTCCAAATTCATTGGGCAAAATATTCCTGAATTATTACTTTAATTTCTTCTTCTTTGGTGGTGAGTTCACCCTTTTCAGTTTTGATTCTGGTAATTTGGTTTCCTTCCTTTTTTAAATCAGTTAACCAAGGGTTTATCTGATTTACTCTGTTTTTTCATAAAATCAAATCTAAGTTTTATTTATTAGCACAAGTTATTTTTAATCCACTCTTCTTTATGCTACTGTTTTATGGGAGAGTTCCTCCCATTCACATTCAGAGTTGTGATTGTGTTTTCCTCATCTTCTTATTTTGTACTTTTCTCTTTCCTTTCCCCTTATCCCTCCTCTCTCCCTCAGTCTTCTCTTTCCCCTTCTACTTCCCTGTTCAGTAGGATAAATTAAATGCTATTCCCTATTTGAACTAAATCTCTTTTTTTAAAGTTTATTTTTGGCATCCATATGCATAAGTATATTTTTAAATTGCAAAATTTCCTTCCACCTCCCCTTCCTCCCCTCCTCCCCTAAGTGATGAACAGTCAGGTTAGTATTGTACATAAATATTTTGATAAAAATGCTTACAAATTAGCAATTTTCACTATAAGGAATTAGGATTAAGGGAAAGTGATACATAAGAAATAATTTTTATAAAGTGTTTATCAGATTTGGAAGGGATGTTTTTGCATGTGTGTGTGTGTGTGTGTGTGTGTGTGTGTGTGTTTTGATTTGTTTTGTGTTTTTTCCTCTGGATGGGGATAATATAGTCCATAGCCAGTGGAATACAGTTATCCTAGTTCTCTGGACTGCTAAGGGGAGCTGCTCCTGTTGACAATGTTCATCTCACAATGGTGGTGTTGTTCTCTTATTTCTGCTGCCTTTTCTCAGCATGGATCCCATAAGTCATTCTATGCTTCTCTAGATTCCAACTATTTATGTTTTTTTGTTATAGAACAACAGTTTTCCCGTAGTATCCATGTACCCTATTTTCTTTAGCTATTCCCCAATTAATAGGCATCCCCTCAATTTCCAATTCTTTGCCACTACAAAAAGAGCTGCTGTGAATATTGTAGAATATATATGCCTTTCCCCCTTATATAATTTCTTCTGCATATAGACCTAGAATTAGAATTGCTGGGTCAAAGGCTATGAACAGTTTTATTGCTCGTTGGGCACAGTTCTATATTGCTCTCCAGAAAGGTTGGATCTGTTCACAGCTCCACCAGAAATGCATCCAAGTCCCAATCCTCCCACAACCTCTCCAACATGGATCATTTCCCCCTTTTTCATCTTGGCCAATCTAATAGGTGTAAGATGATACTTCATTGTTGTTTTAATTTGCATTTCTCTAATCAATAATGATTTGGAGCATTTTTCATAAGATTATATTTAGCTTTAATTTCTTCATTTGAAAACTATCTGTTCATATCCTTTGACCATTTATCAATTGGGGAATGACTTGTGACCTTATAAATTTGATTCAGTGGTCTACATATTTTAGAAATGATACCTTTATCAGAACTCATAGTTGTGAAGATTGTTTCTCAGCTTTCTGCTTTCCTTCTAATTTTGGTAGCTTTGATTTTATTAGTGCACAAACTTGTTTTTAATTTAATATAGTCAAAGTCATTCATTTTGCAGTTTATAATGTGCTCTAATTCATGTTTGGTAATGAATTTATCCCCTTACCATAGATCTGATAGATAAATTATTTCTTGGCCTATTAATTTATCTATGGCATTACTCTTTATGTCTAAATCCTGTACCCATTTTGACCTTATTTTGGTAAAGGGTGTGAGATATGGATATATGCGTAATTTTTGCCTAGTTTTTTCCAGTTTACTCAACAAATTTTATCAAATAGTGAGTTCTTATCTCAGAAGCTGATGTCTTTGGATTTGTCAAATAGGAGATTTATGTGGTCATTTACTGTGATTTCTTCTGAACCTCTCCAGATCTACTGATGCATGACTCTATTTCTTAACCAGTACTGGGCAGTTTTGATGACTGCCACTATTGAGATAATCATATGATTTCTGTTGGTTTTGCTATTGATATGTTTAATTATGTTGAATGTTTTCCTAAGGTTGATCCATCCCTGCCTCCCTGGTATAAATCCTACCTGATCGTGGTATATTATCCTAGTAATAACTTGTAGTCTCACTGATAAAAATGTATTTAAGATTTTCACATCAATATTCATCAGAGAGATTGTTCTGTAATTTTCTTTGTCCGTTCTGGTTCTTCCTGGTTTAGGTATGAGCATCATGTTGGTGTCATAAAAAGAGTTTGGCAGAGCTCCTTCTCCTATTTTTTAAAATAGTGTAGAATCGAAATTAATTGTTCCTTAAATGTTTGGTAAGATTCACTTGTAAATCCATCTGAATCTGGAAATTTTCTTAGGGAGTTTATTGATTGTTTCTTCAATTTCTTTTTCTGAAATGGGGTTATTTAAATAATTTATTTCCTCTTCTGTTAATATGGGCCATTTGTATTTTTGTAAATATTCATCCATTTCACTCAAGTTATCCAATTAATTGGCATACAGTTCAACAAAGTAGCTCTGAATTACTTCTTTAATTTCCTCTTCATTGGTGATTCATTCACCCTTTTCGTTTTTGATACTGTTAATTTGGTTATCTTCTTTCTTTTTTTAATCAAATTGATCAAAGCCAAATCTCTTGAGAATAAGATAGTCAGTGTTCATATTCTTTTCCTCTGCAATTTATCCTTTGTGACTCTTCATATGGTATTATTTATCCTCAAGTGCCTCTCTCTTTTTCTCCCAGTATAATACCTTTTCATGTATTATTTTTACCTGCTATGTATCTACAACCTCTGTCAAAATACTCCTTTCAACTATCTTGAAAAAAAGTACAATTCTCAAGAACCATTAGCATAATAGCATCATAATCAATTTATGCCCATACTCTCTGTCCAAGTGTATTCCCTCCAACTATTCCAGTAGAAATACAACCTTCATGAACTAAAGTACCATCATATTGTGATCACTTTATATCCACACCCTCTGTTTAATATTGTTCCTTTCACCAGTCCTAGGAAAAAATAATTTTCACCTGTTATAACTATGGTCATCCAGTGTAGACCATACTTATAACAGTTGAACATTATATTTTCAGTGTAGGGATATACATAGTTTAATCTTATTTTTTTCTTTATGTTTACTTTGCTATACATCTCTTGAGTCTTCTTGTCTTTGAAAATCATATTTTCTATTCAGTTCTGGTCTTTTTTTAATCCAGAAAGTTTGAAAGTACTCTATTTCATTGAAAATCCATCTTGTCCCCTAAAAGAATATGCTGGTTTTTTTCAGGGTGATTCTGGGTTGTAATCAAAGTTTCTTTGCCCTCTGAAATATCATATTCCACGCCCTTTGATCCTTTAATGTGGAAACTGATGAGTCCTGCATAATTCTGATTGTGATTCTCTGGTATTTATGTTGCTTCTTTTTGATTGCTTGTAGTATTTTCTCCTTTAGATGACATTTGGGAAATTTGGCTACATCATTCCTTGGAATTTTTGTTTCACTTTCTCTTACTGGGAGTGATCTGTTGGATTCTTTCAAGGACTAGCTTATCTTCTTGTTCTAGGATATAAGTCCAGTTTTTCATGATAATTTCCTGAAAGATATTGTCCAAGCTATTTTTCTGATTGTAACCTTCAGATGGACTAATATTTCACAAATTACTTCTCCTAGATCTGTTTGCCAGGTCGATCATTTGTCCTCATAGGTACTTTGCATTTTCATCTATTTTTTTCAACTTTTTGTTTTTGTTTGATGGATTTTGGATGTCTCTTCTAGAGTTATTAACTACCCTACAGCAGAGACAGTGAAAGGAGAGAGAAAATATAGTACATGGTAGTGGAGAAACACAAAAGGAGGGAATTGCAATCAGCAATGGCAATGGTGGAAAACTATGGATGTAAATTTTGTGATGGACTTATAAAGAATGTGATGCACCTGCGACAGCGTTGTTGGTGTTGGAACAAAGACTCAAGCACATTTTTTATTATTATTATTTTTGGGGGGGGTGCAGGGAAAATGGGGCTGGGTGGCCTGCCTAGGGCCCACATAGCAGGGTGATCGTTGGGTGTCTGAGGCCAGTTTTGGACCCAGGAGTTCCTGGCTCAAGAGCCAATGCTCTGTCCGCCACCCAGGCACCCCTACTATTATTACTATTTTATTTTATTTTGGGTCTTTTTTTTTTCCTTTTTTTGGTTTTTGCAGGGCAATGGGGTTCGGGTGGCTTGCATGTCACATGACTGGGTAATTGTTGGGTGTATGGGGCCGGATGTGGGCTCGGGTGCTCATGGCTCCAGGGCTAGTGCTCCATCCATTGCGCCACCTGGCCATACCTACAATTATTACTATTATTTATTTTAATTTTAATTTTTTTCTCTCCCTTTTACTTTATCGCTCAACTGAGTCTATATTTATGGGGGGAGGGATATTTCATTTACTCTTAAACAAGAATATTTTTATTGATGTATAAAAAAATTATTTGTATAATTATTAGTTTTCATTTGTCCAATTCTAATTTTTAGGAGTTTAATTTCTTCAGTTAGCTTTTTTGTCTTTCCTTTTTCAGTTGGTCAATTTTACTTTAAAAGCTATTGTTTTCTTCAGTCTTTTTTTCATATTCCTGTATAACTCTTCTTTCTTTTGTCAGTTTTTCTCCTTCCTCTCAGCTTTGATTTTTAAAGTCTTTTTTGAACTCTTCCAAAAGATCTTTTTTTTTTTGGATTTGAGATCAGTTCATAACTCTCTTTGAAATAACACATAAAGGCATTTTTGTCCCTGCTTTCCTCTTCTGAAATGACACTTGTATCCTTCCCATCAGTATAGGAACTTTCTATGGTTGGTATTTTTTTTGTGCTCGTTTTAATAGTTGAGCTCTTCCATTCAGGCATAGTGGGAATAATACCAAGTATTTTGTGCTGAGAGCTGGGTGTGTGTCCCCTCACTACATCTCAAGCTTCTTAGGTGCTTGTTATTTGCTTCCTATGTTTGAGTGTTCCAAAGATGCACTAGGTTTTGGGACTCAATATTTCTCTCCAAGTTGTCTTTGGGACACTCACTGTTTGCTTGCTGAACCAGGACCTGAGCTCTGTTATGGCTGAGAGCCTCCCACTGGCTTCCTAACTCTCCCAAGTATGCTGGGCTACACTCCCATTTTACCCTTGTGAGACAGATCTTTTCTGAAGTTTCTCCAAGGTATCCCAAGTTGAAAACTTATTTCACTCTGTTTTTCTCTAGTTTCTATCACTTTAGGGTTTATTTAGATGATTCATCCAAAGTTTTTTTCTGGAATCTTCCTAGCTTCATGCTGTTTTAGCTGCACCCAGAAAGTATCCAATACAGTTTTAAAGGACCCACAATGAAAGATGGCATCCATCTCCAGAGAGGGAACTGATAAAATCTTAATGCAGACTGAAGGATATTTTAAAAACTTTATTTTTCTTGGAGTTTTTATTTTCTGTATGTGTTTTCTTTTGCAACATGGCTTATATGGAAATATTTTGTATGACTTCATTTATAAATTTGATGTCATATTTCTTGCCCTCTCAAGGGATGAGGAAAAAAATGGGAGGGAAGGAGAGAATTCAAAACTCAAAATTTTAATAAATGAATGTTCACAATTTTCATTTTAATTGAGAAATATTTAACATAGTAAATAAAAATATATTATAAAAAAGGAAATGATATTGGTAATGAACTTGATTAGTTCAGTTGTATAATGCTTATATGTTTGCTGCTGATCCTTTTTCCTACAAATTTTTTATCTACAAAATTTATCTACAAATTCCAACTGTGAAGGAAAGAAAGGGCACTGCTAATAATAGGTAGTAGGTTCTGGAAGGAATGTTCTACATAGTAAAGAACAAAATGTCAATGTTTGCTTCAGACTTTCTTGCATTCCTGGTCATATTCATTGGGTTGTTTTCCTCCTCCCTCTCTTCCTTCCTTCCTTCCTTGCTTCCTCCCTCCCTCCTTTCTTCCCTCCTTTCCCCCTCTTTCTTTCATCATTGTGATTTTGAATAAGCAACATGATGTAGTGAAAAGAATATTGGAATGGGAAGTCAGAAGACTGTCATGTGAATTCTATCTCTACAGTCTCCTTGCTCTGTAACTTAGGGCAATATGCTTCACCTCTCCAATCCTCACTTTTCATCTGTAAAATGATAGAAATATTTGTTCTGTCTCCCTCTCAGAGTTGTTTTGAGGAAGGTTCTTTATAAAATTTTATAGTGATATGAGCTAGATCTCATAAGTATAGAAATTAAAAAGAACCTTAAATTTCTAAGTATTATTTTATTTAAAAGGAAAGAGTAAGAGAGGTGGCATGACTTGACTAAGGTCACCTGGTGAATGAAGGCCAGAGATAGGACTATAATTGTTGCCTCCTACTATGTATGCTCTTTCCACATTGAGCATAAGGTACATACCCAACATACAGTGTATTATGGAAGCTTGCTAGGTCATCATGATAACTTTCTATTCACTAAAAGTGCAACCACTGAAAGCAGTAAAATGGGAGACTCAGGAAAATTCATTTGTAATATTTTCAGCTTTTCTTGTGGGTGCATTCTGACAGTTAACAATAAAAACATGAAAGAAGAAACTTTCCTTTGTACCAGCTCTTGGCATTTTTGGGTGAAACTTGAAAATACATTGATATTTGCATAAGCACAAAAGATGGTTTAAGGATGATTGAAAAACCACCCATAAATTAGTCTCTGAAATGGTACTGGCATCAAGCTTTGAAATGTCCAAGAATGAAATTGTGAACTAATAGGATATTAAGGCTTAATAGAATTAAATTAACAATCAAATGCAGCTGATGTTTTCCCCTTTCTATTTAATTTACCCATTCAACAGTATAGAAGTGCTATACATAAACAATCTAGTACTAATACTTATGAACTATAAACTTAATGACAGTTATGTCTTTATGCCTCCCAGACATTTGTTTTTCAGTCATTTTGTTGTGTCTGACACTTTATGACCTCACTAACCATAATGTGCCAGATTCATCTATCCTCCTGTATAACTAGAAGTCTGTCCAAGTTTATGTGTGTTGAATCTTTGACTCTATATATTCAACTCAGCTTCTGCCATCCCCTTTCCTTTTGCCTTCAATCTTTTCCAAAATCAGGGTCTTTTCCATTGAGGCCTGTATTTTCAGTTTTCAATTCCTACCAAATTATTTAAGCTTCAGTTTCCATATTTGACCTTCCAGTGAATATCCTGAATCAATTTCTATAAGTTATTCACTGATTTGATCTCTTTACTGTCCAGGGGACTCTTAAAAGTCTTCTCCATCATCAACTTTTGAAAGTGTTGTTTCTGTGATGCTTAGCTTTCCTTATAGTTCAACTTTCTCAGCCATACATGATTGCTGGGAAAATCAGAACTTTGACTACGTGAACCTTTGTTAGCAAGGTGATTTCTTTGCTTCTTAGTTTGCTGTTCAGATTTTTTTCTTTGGTAAATGAAAACCCATTCAACATATTGTGAGGAGAAAACGGGATTGATTTTGATGATATTAGATTTTAGATATTATGGCTGTCAAAATCACTCCTGTCTTTTCACCATTCTAGAAGTAATTAATTATGTATTGTCTAGAGTGAGAGCAAATTTCCTTTACAAAACTATCAGTAAGCCACTTGAGTATTAAAATAACTTAAAATTTGTTCATCATCTGCCATAGCACATTGGTTTGAAGTCTCTCAAATGGCAGAAGAATGAAAGGCTTCATGCTCCATAGTTTATTATTGAGAATCTCTATTGTTAGTAGCATTCCAGTGGATCCAAGATAACAGCAGACTATTCCTCATACAACTATGCATTCCCTAGTTTTCATTTTTATCCTGCCTTGATCTTGCTATGCCAAAGAACTCTAAAACTGAAGTTACTATTACCTCTTTAGCAGATGAGGAGGAATTTCCATATGCCTCAATAGAATAAACAATCCATTGAAAAATTGGCCTTATTTTCTTTTGTTTTGTTTTTATATTTTTGACTTCAAATTATATAAGAGGATTACATAAAGGAAAGAAATACAGGCTGGAGAAGGGATGAGTTGAGTGATTGAGAACAATTTGAGTTAAATTTCTATCTTACAATTTTTACAAATACCAGATCTAAGTAGTAATCTGGAATCTTTTCTTATTCAGTCATCCTTTCTCCCTCCATAGCATTGTGATAATGGTCATGTGTGTCTCTGATTTGATGGAAGATGGAAATGAAGAATCACTATTCTAAAGCCAAGGGTGACTGTTTCAGAAATGATTTCCTTCACCTAAATCTGTAAACATGGAAGGCAAAAGAATAATAGATACCAAGACAGTGCCAACAGGGCTCGTCATTTATCATGGTCAACTATGTACTATGCTGACAAAATCAAAGGATACATCCTTCATTTTCTCAACAATTGATTAAATCTTTTTGCTAAGAATCTTTAGGGGATTTATTTGGATGTTTTCTTTTAAGTATCTTTTGTATCAAAATAAACAAAGAAAAAGTAAAGGAGAGAGGGAGAGAGATCCACATGCTCACTACTGGATATAGTTATCCCAGAATACCTGTAAAATCTAAAATCTATTTCTGTCCTTTTCTAACTATGTTAGCATATAAAATGAGAACTAAGGGCCTGAAATTGAATTCAATATGTTATATGTATTTTCTTTGCCTTAAAACAATCCATACTTGTAGATGAAATTGACCTCCCCCACAAGTGATAAAGTACAGCCTGTTGGCCAGACTAAAAAAGGTTTAATATTTGCAAGAACAGTAATTAGAGGCCTACCCTGACTAGGGATGAAATTATCCTAGTGAATTAGTCACCATTGAAGTGGAAGGAAAGAAGACATTATTGGGAAGAATCTCTAGACAACATGCACCATAATTTGTGAAATGATATCTCTAAACTAAAGAAAGAAAAATGTTACTTTTTAGAGTGAAGTGAATTAAATTTCTTGTTATTATTTTAATTGCCTAACACTATCATTTCCACTGCATTTTTAAAGGAAAAAAGAAATCTGTCACATTCAGAGCTAGAAACAAGAATAGTCCAATTAGAAATTCTAGTTGAAATACAATTATTAAACTTTTTTCGGAAGAAACCAGCTACTAAAGAGATTAATGTTACTAAGCACTGATGGTATCACATAAAGTGAATTATAAGTGCCACATCATTGGGCATTGCTTATGCCTGAACAATAAGCCTGTTTTCCTCACTTTATATTCATCTTTTTATCCAGGTAGGATAAGTCTTTGTGCATAAATACTCTATGAAATGTATTTTGTAAAATTAGCTCCCAGGGAACATGTAGCTGTATTAAGTTGTCCAGTATTATGTAAGAGACAGACTGAGTCCTTGGAATCAGATCTATTGTTTTTAGTCTTTACTTTCCTGTAACTTTACTATTATCACAGACCAAATCCTATTGCCTTCTTCCTGTTTTCCTCAATTCTTGGTAAGAAGAAATCTATCCAATGGATGCTAACGAACCAAATGGAATATTTCTCAGAAAATTAGATGTTTATGACTTCTTGACCCTGCATTTTTGTCATGTCTTCTTTCAGTCTACGTCACTGGAAAGAAGGCACAGATTTTTTTTTCTCTCATAGAAAAGAAACTAGACCTCTATTTCTTTGGTTTTGCTTGTTTGTTTTTTGTTTAGATCAGGTCCAAGTTCATGTTTATTGTTTCCATGACACTATCTTTCTAAGGCAGTTAGATGGCACAGTAGATAGAGCACTGGCCTTGGTGTCAGGAGGATTGGAGTTCAAATCCTACCTCAGACACTTGACATTTACTAGCTGTGTGATCTTGGGCACATCATTTAACCTTGATTGCCTCACATCATTGTCTTGATTCTTATCTGACCAGGGGACCCAGATAGATCTGGAGGCCAGTGATTTAGCAGAGCACCCCCTCACTCAAATCCAATGTGCTTGTCATGATATCACCTGTCATGGTCTTCGCTGAGAAGGAAGGACAAACAAACTTTCCATCATCTTTCCATCTTATCCTCTGCTATCCCACTTTGCCTTTTACCTTCCATCTTTCCCAGAATCAGTGTATTTTCCAATGAGTCCCATCTTAGCATTATATGACCACAGTATTTACACTTCAGTGTCAGCATCTGACCTTCCAATAAATTGTCTAATTAATTTAATAAGTATGCACTGATTTGTCCTTGCTTTCCAAAGGACTCAGAAGTCTTCTCTACCACATGAGTTGGCCAAATTGAATGCTCTAAATTGTTCCTTTAATTCAATTCACTATGCATTGATTATGTTCAAAGCATTATACTAGCTGCTGGGAAAATAAAAATGAACAGGATCATAGGTTATAGTCATTTGGTGAATGGTGACATATACAAAAGACGTTTGATCCCAGGAAAAGAAGATAAAAATGAGGGTGGGATCTAGACATATTTGATGAGAATAACATTACTTTCATAGTCTGGGGATATTGGGTAGGAACAGAGAATGAAGGAAGGGAAGACTTCATGGAGGAAGTGACATTTAAGCTGTATCTTAGAGACATGAGTTTCAACAAGTGGGTCATGCATTCATCATGTATTCAAAAGTAGAAGTGACAGAGAGAGACATTCAGAGACAGACACAGATACAGAAATACATACACACACTCACTCAGAAAGACAGACAGAGAGAGAGAGAGAGACTGCAGCAGTGTGTGTGTTTCTCACATCAGTGGTGGCAAACTAACATTGACTTTGTCTATGCAGTTTTGTATTTTTATTCATTTTGTTTAATATTATCCAATTACATTTTAAGCTATTGCTGATGCAACCCACATTAACATCATGCTTGATGCCTCTTCTTTAGGTGGTTTTCCCTTGGGTTCTCTACTAATTATGTTTGCATTTATGGGTTTTGTGAGGGGAATGTTCTATTGCTTCTTTTCACACTGCTATTAAATATCTTTGCTTTGAACAAATCATGTCCTCTACCTGACTGGTAAAAGTAAGCACAGCAGTGGCACCTGGGCATTGGTTTTTGAATAAATAATCCCTAGAATCTGCAATGTCTTTTGTGAGCATCCTGTGTGTGAGAGGGAAATACTCCCACCACTACTCGTGAAATAACATAATGCGAAATGATTCCTAAACTCCTTTCTCTTTTTCTGGTCCATTGCTGCTCCTGTTATCTCACTTTATTCCTTTCATTGCCTTGATCCTACAAAAACTTGTATTAACACTTACATTGACCGATTTGGCCATAACACCATTCTCTGCCTTTGAACAGCCCAGCCCATCTCCACTCATGTCTTGGTAAACCTCAATCATCACTTAACACTTGTCACTAACTTTTTTTGTTCTTATCTACATGTTGAGGAAAGATGCTCAAGCAAGTCATGAACCATTCCAAGACAAGGTCTATTGCACACCAATGTTCTCTGATCTCAGCTAGGCCTTGATTACTATATGACAATGCTCTTAGTTTATTGTGATTGACTTCCTGTCACACTTTCTAGAATGGTTATTCTAAACTTCCTCTTCTCTCCAAATCCCCTGTACAAATAAATGACTTTATACTCTCTCTGCAGAGATATGAGACTTATTCTGGCCAAGTCCCATAAGTTTACCTCAGTTTCCTCAATTGTACAATAAAGATCATAATAATACCTCCATCCTAGGGTTGTTATGAGGATCAAATGAGACATTTATAAAGGCCTTAGCACAGGGCCTGGTCATAATAGACTCTATGGATGTGATGGCTATGTGGCAGATAGGTGGTGCCACAGTTTAAAGAGCACTGACCTTGAAGTTGGGAGAAACTGAATTTAAATATGGTCTCAGACACATACTAGCTATGTGACTCTGGTCAAGTCACTTAAGCCTATTTGCCTTAATTTCTTCATATGTAAAATGAACTGGAGAAGGAAATGAAAACCCTTTTAGTATCTCTGCCAAGAAAAGCCCAGATGGCATCACAGAGAGTTGGGACATGACTGAAATTACTCAACAAAAACAATGATGATGGTTTTTATAATAGTAATTATGGTTATTAGTTCAGAAAATTGAGTCACATTAAAAGGAATTTTTTCTTGTAGTCAAACCTAAATCTGCTTTTCTACAACTTCCTCCTATTGTTCTACTGTTGCCCTCTGGAATCAAGCAAAATGAATATAGTTTATCTTCTCTGTAAAATCTCTTTAAATACTAGAAGACAATAAAAATGGTCTGGGTTCTCTTTTTCAGCTTTAATATCCCAAATTCTTTTAGTTGATTGTCATCTGTCTTGACAATGGGGGCATGTGGGGAGTTTAAGAAGACTTGTATATCCATTGAAAAACATTTGCTGAGCCTTTTTCAGGGCTACTCATCCATCGTTGGTATCTACTGGGCAGTCAATTTTCACCACTGGCTCTAAAAAGCTGTAGCAGTCATAGAGGCCACACACTGATAGACCATCTTGACGGACTGCCTAAAATAGGTAGAGGGTAACCATCAAGTCTCAAACCCATTGGTGAGTTAGAGTAAAAGTCTTCATATAAAGACCTTCCCTGGTGGAATGGATAGAGGAGAATAGTTTGTTTCATTGTCCACAAAGTTAAATGCTGGTAACTGTGGAGGGCTTAGTCAGAAATCAAAGACACCAAAGTTATTCATTATATCCTCAGCCATCACCAGTCATTCTGCCTTTTGTTTTGCTACTGTACTTCAATGACTCTGGAAGAGAGAGTGAAGCTTATGACTTTATGAAACAAACAGCAATCTGTCATGAGCACACAGTCTTTCACTGCCCTACATACTCTCCTTGGAATAGTCTAGCTGAAGTATGTTTGGAGAAATCAAGAAAATGCTATGAGAGAGTAGGAGTTCATTGGTTACTCTACATTTTAAGTCAATGAGATGATACTATGTCCAGGTGAAAATATGACACATTCAATCAAATGCTTTAGATTTAGTATCCAAAATCTTTGGAGGGGCGGCTAGGTGGCATAGTGGATAAAGCACCGGCCTTGGAGTCAGGAGTACCTGGTTTCAAATCCGGTCTCAGACACTTAATAATTACCTAGCTATGTGGTCTTGGGCAAGCCACTTAACCCCATTTGCCTTGCAAAAATCCTAAAACAAACAAAACAAACAAAAAAGTCTTTGGAAGGGGCAGCTAGGTGGTGCAGTGGATAGAGCACTGGCCCCTAGCATCAAGAGTACTTGAGTTCAAATCCAACATCAGACATTTAATCTTCATTTAGTTGTATGACCTTGGGTAAGTCAGTTAATCCCATTGCCTTGCAAAAAGAAAAAAAAAAGAAAAAATCTTTGAAAGTTATTTGTTAAACTGGAGTCATATTGACAGGTAGTTTGTTCAGATTAGTTGAGGGACTTGGTCACACTCTCAGAAATTTCTGTAAAACTGGAAGCCAATTTAGAAACCAAGAGATTTCAAGACAAGGGTTAAGGAGGGTGGGGAGTAAAGAGAGAGAATGCCAGTCAAACCCCTGAGAAGGAATTGCTGGTAGAGTGGTCAAAGAAGAGAGTACCTTGGCCTCCTCCCTCTCTCCTGACAGGGTGAAAAACTAATAAATTTTGGAGGCCCAGAAAAATGTGGGCTTCCCATTGTGATCTTAGCAGCATGTATTGAATAGCTATCTATAGTGCTATCTGCTTTGAGAGCCCATGACAGATAGGATGAGATGATGAAATCAGATTCCAGGTTCTACTGTACTCTATAGCATACAAGCTTCCCTCTACCAGATGAAGACTATGGCCAAAACAACCTTCCAACAGTTATGACTCACCTTTTTTATAACTCATGTGTTTATTGTGTTTGAGTTCCCTTCCTCATAAACTGTTTAAACTTGTGCGTTGTACTTCTTGGGGCATGTTTTATACCAACTGCTGTTAATATATCACGTTTATAAATATTCCTTTTTAAAAGCTAATTAAATCTGACTAATTGTCATCTACTGATTATCACAATGGGGACTGGCAGCTATGACACTGGAAATCTTCTACCTAAGTTCTACTGTCCCCTCTGGGGTTCCTCTGAGGGATCATAGTAGCTTGAACTTCGTGGGCAGAATCTGCTGATCTGAATGGGATTTGAAGACACTGTTTGCAGAGTTGGCTCTAAAATATATAGCTAATAAAGGACCATGAGTGCATGCTAATTCTACCTGCAGTTAAATGTTAGATCCAGACTTTTTACCCATTTAATTGGCAAAACAGGAAAGGTTGATGTGATCATGGGGCCTATCTTTGTCAAAATGGGATCTGCAGGGTTGGGGGGAAATCCCCCTCATGGGACATTGGTTACTCTGAACTTACAGTATTTAGTCCAGATAGCATGTCCCAAAGTATCATCCTAAGCAACAACCTGCAACAATTGCCAGTGGTTTTCAATAGCCATCCGTGCATGACCCTATATTGGGTTACTTCTTATAGCCCTTCTAAATATTCTGGGAGGAGGTGGTGCATTAATCAATGTTTAAGTTTTAGATTTTTGATGAGCGATGGAGGTTCGTTTTTCAGAAACTTCGAATTACCTGAATTAACTCATAAGTGATCCAATCTTTCCCTGTATCTGACCTTTCCCTTGAGTATATTTGACACTTGTAATTAGCATGGACTCTTTGGGACTATGAGAATGCTATATCATATACTAAAGCAATATTAATTTGAAGAAAAATATCTTTTCCAAAGTACCTGCTTCTCTCTTTCTCTCTCTCTCTCTCTCTCTCTCTCTCTCTCTCTATATATATATATATATATACATATATATATATATACATATATATATACATATATATGTATATATATATATATGTATATATATATATTCTTTGCACAGAAAATATCTCATTTGTTATTTTGTAAAGTTCACCAATATATTCCATTTGCTGCTTTGGGGGACCCATACTAGGTCAGTGACATTACTGTCAGCATTCAAAGGGATTGACATTCAAGCAGAAAATCTTTAAAAGAAAACAAAATATCCTTAGCTCATTGACCTTTCCACTGGGTGATGAGTGTTTGAACATTTTGGACTCTGAAGGTCAACATGAAACCCTCTTTTCATATTTATCTGTAAGTCTGAGTATATGTCCAGGACAGATGATCTATGATGTATACTGAGAGAATGTTTTCAGGGGCCAGCCAAATTAGGTTGTTTCCAAGGCAACCTAAATTTTCTCTGCTTTGGGACATAAACTTTTCAGTTAATTGACACACAGACACCTGTTTGGTTACTGGGATATGATACTTGAGATTTCCCTTGTGGAAAAATAATCCATTAAAGGGAAAAGCCAAAGTACACCCTCTAACCACAGGTGTCCCACAGGTTTCTGTCTTGCGTCCTCTTCTCTTTTCCCTTTATCCTACTTCACTTGGTAATTTCATTAGGTTCCATAGATTTAATTACCATCTCCATTCCATCTCTATTCTATCTATCTGCTGATCTCCAATCTCACATCTCCAATTGCATTTCAGACATCTCGAACTGGATGTCCAGAAGACATCTTAAATTCATAATGTCCAAAACAAAATTCATCATCTTTTCCCTTGAAACCTTCCATACTTTTACTTCCCCTATTATTGTAGAGGGCAACACTATCCTTCCAGTTCCTCAAGTTCATAAGCTAGGCATAATCCTTGACTCCTCACTCTCAGCAAATCCAATCTGCTGCCAAGGTCTGCCCATTTTACTTCTGAAACATCTCTCATATATATTTTCCTTTTCTCTCCTCTGTCTGTGCCACCACTACAGTTCAGACCCTCATCACAGCAAGCCTGGATCATTTCAATAGGTGCTGGAGGATCTGAGAGACTGAATTTTCTTCCTACTCTAATCCATCTTCCATTCAGCCATCAAAGTGATTTTCCTAAGACTCATCACTTAGTGACTCCAGTGGCTTCCTATCTCTTTTAGAATCAAATCCAAAAATCCTCTATTTGCAGTTTATATCCTAGCCCCTTCTCCTTTTCCAGTTTCCTCACATCTTATTCTCTCCTACATGCTCTTCCATTCAGTGACACTGGCCTCTTGGCTACTCTTTGAACAAGATACCTCATCTTTTGATTCCAAGCATTTTCTCTGGCTGTCCCCTAATGTTTGAAATTCTTTCCTTCCTTAACTCCTTTCAATGTTTTCTTGGTTTCTTTGAATTCCCACCTAAAGTCCCATCTTCTGCAGGAGGGGAACCTTTAGATATTTATAACCAAGAGCCATTTGGATATTTATAACATCACTTGCAGGCTCTATTTGGTCAAACATAAAATTAATTCACCCTCTAAAAAGCTCCTAGATTTATTGAATTTCAATCCCCCCCCCGCAGTTGCCTTGGCACACCAGATCATTATGACCTCTGTGTTCTTCAGAAACCTTTTCCCAAATCCTTTGAATTCTAGAGCCTTCCCTCTGTTCATCATTTCCTATTTATCCTGTATGTAGATTGTTTGTAACATATTTGATTGCTTGTGGTCTTCCCCATTATATTGTGAGCTCCTTGAGGGCAGGGATTGACTTTTGACTATTGTCTTTCTCTAGTTCTTACCATGCTAAAGTTACCACACACAGTAGACAATAAATATTTATTGATGTTTTGGGGTCTGTCCATATATCCAGAGTATTTGAAATAAAGTTGTTTGTTGGGTACTAGCTTGAAAATATTCCAAAATTCCAATTTCTGTTCTCCTAGATTTGGTGGTCCCATTAGAGTCACTTTTCTCCCCATCAGTAACATATTTGGAAATTTCTTCAGTGTCTCCTGATGCCTCTTTATGGCTTAGAAGTGACTGTGACTTCTCAAAGATATTCCTTTCCCCAGCCCATTAATGATGTAAATGTGCAGAGTTGTTCTGGCAAAAAATCTCATGTCCCTATAGACAACCTGTTGCTTTGAATCTAGATAGGCTGATTTTCATATGACAGGTATTCTATTACTAGAAACTTATGGGAGCTAAATTTTCATTTGGGGGGCAGAGTTCTAAAGCATTCTGGACTTGGAGTCAGAGGAGATCTGAATGTGAATACTGTCACTAATACCAACTATTTCTCAACTGGAAGATCTGATCTCTTTGATTCTCAGTTTTTTTCTTTCAATTTTCATATGCAAAAAAAAGTTTGTACCCACCACAAAAGAGAGTGTTTTTAAATTCAGATGACATGATATATTCGTTTCTATTCCACAGTATTTATTGAGAACCTATTTTCAGAAAGAGAAGCAGCCCCTGTGGTGTAGTTGAATAAGCCAAAGTCCACTAAGCCTGGAGTCAGAAAGACTTGAGTTCAAATCCCACCTCCGACAATTTCAAACTTTGAGTGACTAGTTGTCATGTGACTCTGACCAAGTTTCTGTAGAAGGAGAAGGAATCTCAGTTTTCTATAAAATGAGGATGTTGGAACAGATCTCTAAGAACATTTCCAACTCTAAATTTGTGAAATATGTACCAGTCCCTAGGTTTAAAAAAGTAAAAACTAAAGAGCTCTTGGCCTCAGAAAAGGCAACTTCAAAGTCCTCTGTTTCCCTCATGCTTAAATCATTAATCTTTTATATCTAACTATACCTCAGCACTACCAGAATCCCAATGAAAATAGTTGCTTAAGATACAGTTAAGTTCTGGTCGTTGTTTAAATATATAGACCATTTAGGTAACATAGCTAACACCCGAGCAATGTCCTCAGAAGATAAAATAACCTTTGTCTTTTTCACAGGAAATAGAGAAATAGACCAATCTCTACATAGGACTGTCTTCTGACAAACATGGGATATTAAATCACATAACTTTGCATTGTGAAAGGTCATCAAAAGATAAATATTATTTGCTGGAACATCATAAGAGAAAAGGTTTCAGAGAGAATTAATTGAAGCTGTAAAATCTTATATGAAATGTAATCAAATACTGTGATGAAGCTGTCCTCTGACACCAGCATTGACGCATTTATTACCTTTATTCTTCAGAGAGAAGAGGAACTTGACCAGAGAAATAGGGGACTTTTTCCATCCTGATATTTGTCACTTGTACTTTAATATTGGATACTAATCCTACCCTCCCACCTGGTAATATGATTTGAATCTTTGCTATTCATTTCAAATTCAGCTTCTTTAAAGTCTCTTTCTTGATATTTGTGTTAGTCTGAACTACAAGAAAGAAATTCTCAGAGTTGAAATCTTATTTCTAATAGCTATCCAACCGTGCTTTTCCCATATAGACAGAGACCAGAGGTGTTCCTGAAAAGAAAGCTCATTTTTCTTCCCCAAAGTGAATTGAATCTTCTTAAGTACTTGGACAAAGACCTAATGGAGACCTCAGAAGTTTGTCTGTAGTATGAAAGAGAGAATTTAGACCTGGAGATGGTAAGGGATCAAACTTTCTGTACTGACCAGAAAAGAATCTGCAAAACTGTGGTATTAAGTAGAAATGAAAACCATCAGTTGGAATTTGCTACAGAGTGCACCTCCAATTTAGCACTGACAGAATGGGTACATAGTAACAGAGATTTGGGGTTGGAAAGACTTTGCAAGATCATTGACTTTACCTCCATTATATAGATAAGAAAAGGAAGTGAGGGAACTTTCACAAACAGGAACTAGGAGAGTTAGAACCATTACTAATTGCTTTCTGTTACAATACATAGTAGACAAAATTTCAGTAGTCTGTTTTCATTTTCATGTCGTTATGACTTTTTTTCTGAGACTAATTAACCAATGTTTACTGCTTTTTAAGTTTTCTTCTAGAAAAAATCAAAGTATTGTGAGAATAGAGAGGGTAAAAAAGGGAATTAGATGAGATGGCAACTGTTACTGACATTTATATTGTACTTTTAACTTATTGAGGTCTTTGCATCCTTAAACTCATTGGAGCCTTATAATAACTCAATGGGCAGGTAGGTGAGTGGGTAGCCCCAAGCATATATGGAACACTTGCTTTGTGTTTGGGATCCAAAGAAATGCAAACAGAAAGACGGGCTCTGCCTTCAAGGAGCTTACCTTCAGATGAATGGAGACAACACATGAAAGGGAGACGAATGGACTGGTATTGAGCATGTCAGCATTGTCTGAAGAGATGCAAGCACCACTTGGAGGAGAGTGAATTATTGGTGACCTGAGCCTTTTCCTAAAACACAGGCACATGGATGCAAATCGCCACTGGAACTTAAGAGCTGCTATGGATGTGTGGAGTTCCAGGTTGTGTAGGAAACCTGGTTGAGGTGGCAAAGTCTGAGAGATGGTAACTGTAGAGTTAGAAAATGAAAACCGAAGACTAGGATTAGATTTTACAGAAATGGAAACTGAGGCTTGGGGACAGTAAATGATTTTTGCCTCTTATCACAAGGCCAGAAAGTATCAGAGGTAGGTTTCCATCTCATGAAATCCTGATTGCAATATCAGCACACCCTATCCACTTTACCAGTCTGCCTCTCAGATGATGGCTTTGGCCCCTTTCCAGTTCATCTAGGCCATTGAAATAGGCTTTCTACAAATTTAGGGTAAATGTCAGACTGTGGCTAAATTTCCTTTCCTTCTATATCCCATACTATACCTTACTTTCCATTTCTTTGTTTCTGTGTTTTTTCCAACTTCATGCAATGGTAGTTTTTACCAATCATTTTTTTACAAGATTTTGAGTTTTACATTTTTTCCTTCCTTCCTCTCCCTGACAAAATGCAATCAAATATAGACTTTTCATTTATAACCTTGCTAAACATAGATCCATATTGATCATGTTGTGAGAAAAGAATCAAATCCAATTAAAAGAAATTTGAAGATAATTAGCTTTGGTCTTCATGTATACTCCACAGTTCCTTCTCTAGATAAGGATGATATTTTCCATCACAAGTCTTTTAAAATTGTCTTTGATTATTGTAGTGCTAAAATGAGAAAGTCATCAAGGCTGATCATCACTCCATGTTGTTGTTAGTGTAAACAATATTCTTCTGGTTCTATTTATTTCACTCTTCATCAGTTCATGCTAGTCTTTCCAGACTTTTCTGAAATACCATCCCTCATGATTTCTTATACAACAATAGTGTTCCATCACATACTTATACTATGATTTGTTCACCCAATTGATGGGCATCCTCTAAATTTCACATTCTTTGCCACTACAAAAAGAATTGCTATGAATATTTTTGTACATACGGTATTTTTACCATTTTCCATGATCTCTCCAGGATACAGCCCCAGCAGTAGTATTGCTGGACCAAAAGGTATGCACAGTTTTATTACCCTTTGGATATAATTTCAAATTGCTCTCCAGAAAGGTTGGATCAGTTCACAACTCCCCTACCAATGTATTAGTGTCTCAGTTTTCCCATATTCCCTCTAGTGTTGATTATTTTCCTTTCTAGTCATATTGGCCAATCTGATAGGTATGAGGTTGTATCTCAGAGAGATTGTAATTTGCTTTTCTCTAATCAATCATAATTTAGAGCAATTTTTCATATGACTATAGATAGTTTTGATTTCTTTGTCTGAGATTTGAGTTTCCATATCCTTTGACCATTTATCAATTGAAGAATGACTTGGGTTTTTTTTATAAATTTGACTCAATTATCTATGTATTTTAGAAATGAGTACTATATCAGAAATAGTAGCTGTAAAAATTCTTTCCCAACTTACAATATTCCTTTTAATCTTGGATTAAGTGGTTTTGTTTGTGCAAAAAATTTTTAAAATATAATATAATCAGAATATATATAATAATATTATATATATAATATTTATAAATATGTATACATATTTAAATATATTAATAAATATAATATTTAATAATATTCTCTATGTCTTCTTTGTAAATTATCCCCCTTTCTATAGACCTGACAGGTAAACTATTATTTGTTCTCCTAATTAACCTCCTAATCTTGCACCCATTTTGACCTTATCTTGATATGGGATGTGAAATGTTGGTCTATGTTTTGTTTCTGCCATACTGTTTTCCAGTTTTCCCAATATTTCAGTTTTTTTTTTGTTTTATCTAAGAGCGAATTCTTATCCCAAAAGCTGGACTCTTTGAATTTATTAAATGGCAGATTACTTTATTCATTTATTACTGTCTATTTTGCACCTAGTCTATTCCACTGGTCTACCACTCTTTTTCTTAGTCAGTACCAAACAGTTTTGATGACTGATGCTTCATAATATAATTTCAGATTTGGCATGGCTAGGCCACTTTCATTGCAGAAAGGGTCTTTGGGAAAGGTGCAAACACCTGGGGCTGTTTTGTGCTGTTTGTACACTGGGGGTCCTTTGGGAATGCCAGAGGTTCATGATTTGGCCTACACTGGTCAAATGGGTGTCCTGGGCAGCCATTGTGCAGCTCTCTCAGTTTGCACCTGGAGTTCTCATACCGCAAAGGCTTCCATTGCCACTGCCAAGGTTTTCAGATTAGATTCCCCACCTTAACCTGCTGCCAGTGCACTGGGTCTCGACTCTCTGTCTTGGATTACCATGTTCCCCTTTGACAGACCTTGCTGGAGGATGTTCCATTCTTCCTTTATTGGTTCTGTTGCCCCAAAATTTGCTAAGATGCTCGATTCATGTCATTTCTGATGGAGAACCAGAAGAGCTTAAAATAGTGCCTGGCTTCTCTCCACCATGTTGGCCAGAAGTCCATTCCTATTATTTCTACCCCATTGACTTATCCCTCCTTCTTGTGAATCGGATCCAGAACAGAATGTGCCTTGTTGATTCCTTCAACATCTTAAGAATGAAATTGTCTCTTAGGAAAGTCAAGAATTGATTAACTGCACAGAAGAGAGAGATAGCTCCAACAGACATCTAGAGAAGTAAGTACAAATCTGAGAAGATCGCTGAGGCTTCAAAAAGTCTTAAATTGTTCCTAACTTTTTTTTTCTCATTGAGATAAAACAGAGCATGGGCACAACTCAATGATGGCACTCTCCTCACTTTAAACCTAGTGGTATGTCTCATGGATTTCACTGCCAGTGTTACTTCCAAGTTGTGAAAAGAAACACTTCCAGGTTAAGATACACATCTAGGCATTCCTGAGGACCTTAGAGAAGCACTGGACATTGTGCCCTGCAGAGAGAATTGAGATTGATTTCTTTGGAATGAAGTCCATATTTTTTCCCTATTAACAATCATTTCTGTATATATCCAGGAGTTGAGGAAAGATAAAATCTTCTAAGGATTGAAGGAGGAATGGTCTTATAGGCAGAATGTTATGTGTATATAAGTCAGTATGACAAAAAATAGAATGTGATGAGACAAAGCACAGATTCAGTCAAAATGTTTTAGTAAAATTTAATTATGAAGAGTCTCAGATATATTTGTCCAGCCCTGATGTCTCTGTTGAGTTCCACTTCAATTAGATTTCTCAAACTCAATATCTCAAAGACATGTTAAACTCAACATGCCCAAATCTGAACTTACTATCTTCCCCCCTGTTGCCCAAACTCTCCCTTCTTCCTATTATTATTATTGAAGATACTTCCATCTTCCCAGTCCTCCAGCCTTGAAACTTAGGTGTCAACCATGATTCCTTCCTCCTTCACAACAGTAATATTCAATCCTTTCCAAGTCCTATTACTTCTACTTTTTCCTTACTACTTCTTTCACATATACCTCCTTCCCCTCTCTGCTACCACCATTACCCTGTTGAAGACCCTTGTCACTTGAATCCTGGTCTATTGCAATAGCCTTCAGGTGGATTCTCTGCCATAAGTTTCTTCATCCCTTTAAGTTCATCCTCCACTCACCAGTCAAATTTCTCATCCTATGGAGCAAGTCCAACCATGCCTTCCCCATTCAAGTATTTCCAGTGTTTTCCTGTTGCTCCTAAGATCAAAAACAAAGTCATTTTGGTAGTCAAAGCTCTTCTTAATCTGCCTCACCTTTACCTGTATAGTTTTCTTTTCCATTCTGAGCTAATGCATAATCTGCTATCCCATGACACTGGCCTCCTTACTGTTCCTTGAAGAAAACATTCCATCTCTTGACTCTGAACATCTTCACTGGCTGTTCTCCAGGGACAGAATGATATCCTTCTTCATCTCTGCCTCCTAATTTTTTTGGTTTTCTTTAAGTCTTCTGTTGGGAGCCTTTCTTGAATCCCTGTGTGATCATTTCATATTTATCCTGTCTATAGTGTTTTGTGCATAGTTGTCTTCTCCATTGGGATTAGAACTCCTTAATGGCAGGGACCATTTCCAGCTCTCAGTGTAATATCTGACACATAGTAGGTAATTAATAAACATTTATTGTCTAAAGTTTAGTTGATGGTCATCAAAGGAGTCTTCCTGGATGTCATGCATACTCAAGCAGACAAATGTAAGACCAAGACATGTTTTCTTCCCTCGTGTGTTTTATTCTCAGCCTAATGCAGTTTCATCATTCATTTTCATTTGTCTAGTTGCAAATGTTTGCATTGGTTCACAGGGGACAGCTAGAAAGTGCAGTGGGTAATGCATCAGCCCTGAAGTCAGGAGGTCCTTACTAACTGTGTGACTTGAGCAACTCACTTGACCCTGATTGCCTCACATCCAGGGATATCTCCAGTTATCTTGATTCCTATCTGACCACTGGACCCAGGTGGCTCTGGAGGAGAAAGTGAGGCTGGGGACTCAGAACAGCTCCTCTTATTCAAATCCACTTCATATGCTTGCCATGTCATCACCTCCATGATGCCTTGATCTTCTTCAAGAATGAAGGCCAAATATCCTCCTCCTCATCCTTGGTTCATTATTCATGCATAAATTTCCCAAGATTCAGTTATAGTTTTAACATTGGACCTAGTGGTTTTGATGTCATGCTACTGTTATCATAAGAATAGTTAGATAAACAGGCTTGAAGTCATCTTGCACCAGTTCTCTCTATTTGCCATGTTCCTCATTTTCTGTGTTTTGATACAGTTGCTGAACTGACAGACCAAATGAGCAAATATTAGCTATGTATTGGTCCAAATAAGTGGATTTTGAATATGTTGTATAACCAAATTGAATGGAAAATCTAGTTAATAAATGAATCCATTTTACCCTGCAAACAGTCAAAGGTTAGCCTGATTCTCTATAGAGAATCTGTATCATTGGCTTAGATAAATGTATCATAATTGTATATGACACGAAACTAGAGGACACAGAGTTTACATGTCTGTGACTGCTTCAGTTTTGTCTTTATATCCCCAGAGTTTAAATAGGTGTCTGGCACTTAATAGATCCTTAAGAAATGGATAACTGAATCTCAGAATCCAGAAAGGTCTCAACAGGTTTGTCTGAAAGGCTGAATCTAATAAGATGAAACTTAAGAGGGATGAATGTAAGATGTACAGAGTAAGTTAAAAAAAATTATTTATACTTCTACAAGACAGAGCAAAGTTGACATTGAATGTGAAAAGATGTGGTGGGTTTTAGAGAAATGAAAAAAGAAAGACATGGTATCTGAGATGAGAATGGTGCACATTTTCTGATTCTCTTACCACAGCTGAAATATTAAGTCCAGATCTGAGAAGAGCCTTGTCATTTTAGGAAGAGCCTTGACAAGCTGGAGTATGTCCAAGGGAGGCAGATCAGCATGGTCAGACAAAATTAAAAGACCCAGGAATATTTATTCTGAAGAAGAGACATTGGGGATGCCCAAGGGTTATTTAAAAATATTTGAAGATTTCTGTGTAGAGAAGGGTATAGATTTGTTTTTCTTGGTACAGAGAGAAGAGCAAGGGGTGAAAATTGCAAAGAGGCACATTGAAGCTTCATGGTAAGACTTTCTTTCCAATTAGAGCACTCCTCAAATGAGACAGGCTGCTTTAGGAGGTGGTGGTTATTTTAGAGGGGATTTCTGGCCAAGTTTGGCTTACATTGATTGGCCACCTTCTCAATATGGGAATCTTTAATTGTGTGGGAAAAAATTTTTTTCAAAAAACATGCTATTTAAAATTCAAAAACTTAGTGACACCTAACCAGGGATTATTGGCTTTACTCATTTTTCTGTGACTTTCAATTGCTCACTCCTCAGACAAGTTAGCCTTTCCCTCTTTCCAATGGGCCAATTTCCAATAAAGCTGACTGAGAAGAACTACTGTCTTTAAAATTAGTGTTGTCTTATTTGCCTTTTCAAGTTCATTTACATCAGGTGCCACCAGAACTTGAGTGCAATTTATTTTTAATCATTCCTTCATTCCCCCTTTGACTGGGCTCCACATAGTCAGCTGGAAACTGAGATAAAAAAACTCCATTTAATTTGGTTACCTTTCATCAGCAACTCCACTTACTCCATAGTCACTCTATTAGACCACAGATGTTGAGGCAGTACAAGACATTAGCTGTCAAAGTAACTCTCCCTAACCACCTGCTATTTACATGCAAAACATGCCTCCCTGTTGAGACCAAAACAGTAAGTACATTTTGAAGATAAAACTATTAGTTTATAAATTGACAGAAGCATTGTTTTTTTCTCTTCACACTTTTGCAACTTTGTCTTCATGCAATGATTGTAGGAAAGGAATCCCATAAGTGGGTGGGAGTGGACAGTGAAGCAACAAAGGTGAAGGGGCTTCAATGAATAGACATTTGGAAACACATTCCTTTTAATAAAATGCCCTTTTACAACTGAAAGGCAGGATGGGTCTTTTGAATAGATTGTTTAGCTTGAAGTAAGGAATACTTGGTTTCAAATCTCACCTTTGATGTCTACCATCTGTTTTAATGGGGAGATCATATTACTGGTCTGAGCCTTAAGGAACTATGACTTATGAAATTACAAAGATCTTGGTACTGTAATCACCAGAAGAAGAGCCAACATCAATGTAGTTTTCTAATTTACATCTTTAATAAAAATTATTAGTCATGTGTGGGTTATGATAGGTGAGCTTGGCTTTATCCAAAAGCAGGTCTCCACTTCACTTCCTGGTCATTCTCAAACCTTACTGCTCCGTATGCACTTCTCCTTCCCTGTTTTCCAGTTCCCTTTTATTTTCTGTCTTTCCCCCCTTAGAATGTAATCTCCTTGAAAGCAGGGGTTCTTTTGCCTACTTCTGTTTTGATCCCCAGTATTTAGCACAATGTCTAATGTACGGCCAGCTTTAATAAATTCTTTTTTCATTCATTCATATGGATAACTGAATTTGTACTTTTCATTTCAATGGATAAGTCAAATTTGCTCCCAATTTAGAGTGAGGCCAGTGTTAAGTATTTAAATGTATAGGATGGACAAATTCTTCATTGGGTTGGTTAAAATGTTGACCTACTTTCATCTATCTTGGAAAAACCTTTTCTACTGAATGGTTGGTGCTCAAACTATCTCAGAATATGTTCATATTCTCTCTTGAATTGAATAACTGTAAGCATGTTGTTCTTTATACCTGACCAGTTATGCTATTGTTGTTGCCAATTGTTTGATTACCCACCCGTGAAGAATCACTCTGAGCCCTGGGAATGCAGGTATAAAAGAAAATAGAGGATTTACTAAAGAAGTTACAACACGGGGCAGCTGGGTAGCACAGTGGATGAAGCACCAGCCCTGGAGTCAGGAGGACCTGAGTTCAAATGTGACCTTCAGGCACTCAATAATTGTCTAGCTGTGTGACTTTGGGCAAGTCACTTAACCCCATTGCCTTGCAAAAATAAAAAAAAGTTACAACACAGAGAAAGTAATATGAAAGTTAAGAAGAGTTTATGGAAAAGCCACATGTGAGGCCAGAAGAAGCAAGAACCTTGAAGGGGTGGTGCTTCCTGTTAAATACCCCTCCATTGTAGGCCAAACAGAGGGTAGTGCTTGGGGAGTGGTCTTTCACCTTGGAGCCAGTAGTCCCCCAATGGCAAACCACGTACTGTTCCTTCCTGTCCTTCCAATAAGTCATTTCCTAGCCACCAGTGTCTACAGCCAAGATTAGGTGAAGGGGAAAATGGGGGATAAGATACAAATGACAGGGTCAAGGGGAGACAGGATACAATCAACAGTGTCTAAGGGAGGCAGAATCTCAAGAGTGGGGACCTCCAGCCATTTAAAAGATTTTGTGTCTGCTACATTCACAATTCTGCACATCATTGTGATGATTGACTTTTTTTTATTCACAATGGTAACGTGCTGAGCTTCACTGTTCATCAGATTTAGTCATATAATATTTGATATTTTCTTGTTTTATTCATTAAGATTTATAAATTGGAGCATCTATCTAAATTTTTCTGCTTATGACATAGGTTTGGTCCACATCTTAAGCTGTTTTTCTCTGATGCTGACCAGCAAGTAGTTATGACATAATGATACCTTGTATAGGAATAGCAGTTGGGGTGTGTGCGTACACACACTCCCCCAAGTGACCAAGTGAATGTCTAATGTAATCTGTGTAAAAGGACTAATTTGAAGAATCACTATAATTGTGGATGCCTTTCTATGATTTGTGTTATTTACTGAATATTGTGAACAATAGATGAATAAATGGAGAAAAGATGTTTTTATTTATTGCTGTTCTTGGCTGATATTTATGGTCATTTGTGTGGGCCATATCATGTGATCTAGAGGAAACAATTCATTATGGCATTCCTCCAAAAGAAAGTTTCCCATAGAGACCCTGACTGGCATAAAGCATATTGTGTTGAAATTCTGACGGCAGCCTGGCATCTCCTGAAATAGATGACATTGTCCTCTGAGAAATTACTATAAGACAGAGGCAGTGGAAAAGAAATGCTGTGATAGGTGTATGATCACCAGAGAAATATATAAACAGAGAGACCTCTGACTTAGGCCAAATGGTGAACTGGGGCAGGATGAGAGGAGGAAAAGTAATAAAGGAAGTATTATAACATGATGATTAATGTGACATAGATGAGACAACATGGTGTCAGTCAATCGGCAAAAAATGTTTAAGCCATTCCTCTGTTGTCACTGAGGTCCTATGCTGGAAGGTTAGATTTGGAGATCAGAAACCCAAGTTTCCACTACTCTGGCATGTAGTGGGTTAGACTTCTTAGCTTTCCATTGTCCTGAGTCAATTCTCTCAAATTATACATTAGAAATAAGATGCTCATCTGTTTAAGTGAGGAGACTTTCTACCCTGAAAGGTTCCATTGAAATGAGAAACATCCAAAATCACCTTGCCTTTGTGTCTGGGCATTTTGCTAGTGAACAATCTCACATACCTCACTTAATCTTCAAAAAACCTGTATGAGCTAGTATGGATTCTCTTTTCATATATGATAAAAGACACAAAAATAACTGGAAAGATTTATGAGAAATCTTATACCTAGTTAGGGCCTCAGCTGAAATTGGAACCAATTTCTTATTGCTCCTATTAGATTGCTCTTTCCAATATTTTTATTTTTTGGCTTTCTTGGTTGCTTTGTTCTGATTGTTTCATTTCCTTGCTTAAGAAGTTTCAGTGGTTTTCTCTTGCTTCCAAGATAAAATATCATCACTTCAGTTTGGCATTTAGAGCCCTCTACAGTCTAGTACCAGACTATCTTCCAGGACAACTTGTCTATTATTTCCCCTCACAAACTGTTCTTGTCATGCAGTCCTACATGATTTCTTCTCACAACTCTCATCTCTCTGAATTTTCACTCCCTGAGTCACATGCCTTTTGTTAAATGTCTGAACTGATGTGAAAGAGCCAGAAAATGGCAAAGGGAGGAGGTGCTATCAGATCTTGAAAGACAATGTGGTATGGTCAATAAGATGCTAGACTTGGAAGTAACAAGGCCCAGGTTTATGTCCCATCTCAGATACTAATTTCTCTATGACCCTGGAAAAATTTTTCAACCTTTCTGTTCCCCAGGATATTTCCTCATCTATAAAAGGGCAGCCACATTGTCCATTGGGTAGAGAGCCAGACCTGAAGTCAGAAGGTCCAGAGTTCAAATGTGACTTCAGATACTTCTTAGCTGTGTGACCTTGTGCAAGTCACTTCACCCTGATTGCCTTGCATCCAGTGCTGACTCAAGTTTTCCTGATTCATGTCTGGCCACTGGACCCAGTGGGCTCTGCAGGAGAAAGTGAGGCTGGACACTTAGCACAGGAGCCCCTTCTCTGACATCCAATTCAAGTACATGTCATAGCATCACCTCCCTGAAGGCATGGTCTTCTTAGTAAAAATGAAGGGCAAATATCACCTGTAGAATAAAGCTCTTTGACTCAGTGATTTCTGATTTCCCTTTCATTTCTATATGTATGATACTAGGATTTGTCTCTCCAAGACCAGTTCTCTAGCAATGATCACATTGACTTTCTGTTGTATCTATTTTTCTCCCATGAGAAAAAGTGTATGTTTTGTACTTGAGTCCATGAATACTCTCTATCAAGAACTAAAGAGTATGCTTCATCATAGTTTTTCTAGAGTTATGATTGCTCATAGGGAGAGAGCAATTGACCAGAATTCTTATGACTTTCAAAGGTTTCTTTGTAATGCTGTTGCTGTTGCATAAGTTGTTTTCTTGGTTCTATCCACTTGATTCTACTTAAGTTCATATTTCCTAGAATTCTTCAAAATCCTCTTTCATTATTGCTTTTTAAAAAATTTCAATATGTTTATTTTGTTAATTTTATGCCTCCCTCCTACTTCCTCCCCCAGCTACTGAGAAGGTACACAATATATCAATTATACATGTGAAATTACAAAGTCCCTCTTTCTCTTTGTCCTGTCCCTCTTCAAAAGTCTATTTTGATTTTAGTCTCTGCTTCCCTTAATCTCCCCCCGCCTTTATAGTCTTCCTCCATTTCTTTTATTCCCTTTTTCTCCTGGTTCTTCTTACTCTACTTTGCTCCAGTTCATATAGATGTTGTCATGTTTTTCTGAAAGTATCCTGTTCATCATATGTTATAACAAAATAGCACTCTGTCACAATCAGATGCCCCAACTTGCTGAGCTCCTTCCAAATTGATAGGCATCATCTCAATTTCCAATGCTTTGCCATCACAGGAAGAGCTACACTAAAATTTTTTGAAAATATAGGTTCTTTTCCTTTTTTTTTGGACTTTGGATTCAGATCGAATAGTGGTATTGCTGGATCAAAGGGTATGAACAGGTTTAGAGCCTTTTGTACATAGTTCTGAATTGTTCTGCAAAATGGTTGAACCAGTTTAGTACTGTACCAGTGATTTCTGATTATACCTATTTCCCCCTCATCCTGTACAGCTTTTGTTATTTCTGGAAGATGTAAGAAAGTTTTGATTGCATTTTGTTTTGATTTGCATTTCTCGCCTCAATACTAATTTAGAGCATTTTTCATATGGCTGTAGATAGAATTTATTTCTTCTTTTAAAAATGACTACTTTTACCCTTTGACCATTTATCAGTTAGGGACTGGGTCTTATTTTTATAAATTTGACTCAGTTCTGCACTCATATATTTGAAAAATGAAGCCTTTATCAGAAAAAAAACTTGATAACAAAGTTTGATAGTTATTGTTTATAGCAACTTTTAACAAAAAACAAACAACTGATCTGAGAAATAGATCAAAGATAATTTAGTAATTATTGGAAATAAGAATTACTAGAGGGGCGGCTAGGTGGCGCAGTGGATAGAACACTGGCCCTGGAGTCAGGAGTACCTGGGTTCAAATCCGGTCTCAGACATTGAATAATTACCTAGCTGTGTGACCTTGGGCAAGCCACTTAACCCCATTGCCTTGCAAAAACCTAAAAAAAAAAAAGAATTACTGGAAAGTGATCAGTGAAAGAGCCTTGACATTATATTTCAGGAAATTAACAAGTAAAACTACCCAAACACTTCAAACCGAAAGAAGAATACAGAATTAAATTAAAGGGCTGCAGCAGAATCTAATAGGATTCAGCTAAAATAAAAAAAATAAAAAGGTATAACAACCATAATCTTAGCCTAAGCAAAAGGGAAAACATACCTAATTAAAAGAGATAATCAGAGTAACTATTGATTGATCCCCATGGTTTCTCTTTTCCATGGAACTGCAACCCAGAACTGCATATAGGGAATAGAGTTGCCAGTCAGTGCCAATTGTATTCAGTGCTGGCAAAGGATCCCCTGTAATCTCTTTCTGACTATTATTCTGAATTCCTTACTATCTCTGAACTGAGTTCCCAAAGCTTTTGCTTCTGCTGTGTATGTGGGGGTGGGGGGGGGGGCAAAGAAGAGAAGAGGAGGAGGGAATTGAACTGGCTAACACCCCGGTGTCACAAATTTCTCCTGCAAGCCTCTTAAGTTTTCTTAAATCAGAAAAAAGTCTTACCCTGACCTTTTATTTGCTCTGCCGATTCAAAATTTTATTTGAGGCATCATTTTAAAGTTGTTTGGAGGAGAATATTGAAATAGTTCAGTGGGATCTCTAAGCTGTCATTTTCACTACACCCCCTTATTTTAGTGATTTTTTAAAAAGAAAATAATTCTACTTCTTTATTTTGACCAAGAAACTGTATAAGAAGATGGGACTAAGAAATTAAGGTCCAAGATGAGATATTTGCTGAGCAAATTGAGGGGAAGGTAGAGATCACATCTATGATTTCTTGAGTATTAGGAACTCCTGGTAAGCAACCTCCATTCTAATGTCAGGGCAACTTGGAGACTTCAAAAACATCACCTGCTATGGTATGTCAGTATTCTGTATTTAAAAGTGTTTGAGAAATATTTAAAAAATAATTAAAACTAAAATATAACACAAATAATATTACATTTTCAAATTAAGTAAATATGTGGCCCTCCAGTAATGTTTCTGTATGGATTAGTAGTTCCCATTTGTATTTGAGCTTGATACCATTGATCTAGAGCACTGAATGACTTGTCCAGGGTTCTGAAAGCTCTGTGTATCAGAGTTAAAACCTGAACTCACAACTTTTTTCTTCCAAAGCTTGCTCTCTATTCACTCTACCATATTGCCTCTGAGCTGGTGGAAAAGGACTGTAAAATGACTCTGTGGATACCTAAAAACTCCCTGAAAATTATGACCTAGTTTCTCTGCCAGAATTCTAGAATCAGGTCAAGTACAATACATAAAGACTAAACAATTAGGAGGCACAATTCATCATGAGAAGAGTTTCATGTCAGGAAAAGTTCAGAAAGCTCAGATGTTTACTTGTTTGACATCTCTCACCCTTAGTTTCCACATCTGTAATATGAGGCAGTTGGACACAGTGGTGTTTAAGGGTCTTTCAGTCTCTAAATCTGCAATCCTGTGATTTTGGAGACAACTGTGATTCTCATGGTCAACTTGTCTTTTTATGAATCATCAATGAAAACAACTCTTGAATAATTTAATGGTTATTAAATTGTATTAACATATCTTTTTTTAAAAGAAAAGAGAGGTTGACCCGAGTGTTTCAAGCTTACTAACCATGTTAGCCCATCCCTATTACCCTTGCTGCTATTGGAGCTGACACAGTTCAAATGCCCAAGCTTGGTATTTCTGAACAAAGTGCACTAAAAATCATTTGGATGTTGGCACTAAGAGAGGTGATTAGACAGGACAGGCTACCTAAAGGAGGGGTTAACCATTCTAGGTCAGAAATGGACCAGGAAAAGTCTCCTAAGGCATTTAATAACAGAATAGAGTGTCCACTGTATTTCTAGTCTTAGTGAGAGAGATAGACTGGCCAGAAGAAAGGAAGGCAGGCAGGGAGGAAGGAAGGAAAGTAAAACAAAAATGCAACATGAAAAATCAAAACCAAAAACATTCACATAGCTCTGGAATGAAGGATAATCATTCATAAAATCATAGATCTCTATTGTTTACAATTTTAGAAGAAAGTTCCTCTCAGTTGCATACAAGATGTTTTATATTTACCAGTGAGTCCTTGTTGCTCCTGCCTCAGAAGAATTTCAGCTCTTTGAAGACATAGATATCTTTGTTTCTGTCTTTAAGCATTGTACCCCCAGTGCTTAACTTAGCATCTAGCACATAGTAAATACAGAAGAAATGATGATTGAATTGCATTGGCAGAAGGCTAAGGTGAAACCTACAGCCACTTACCAGGTATGTGCTCAACTGTTGGATTTAAATGAAAATGTTAGCAATTTGGTGTGAGGCAGAAGGCCTTTTTATGGCTCCTTTACTGAATGGAAGTGATTCTGTTCATCTTCCCCAGATTACTGAATTTTCTGTTAACAGAAGCATCTCTCATTTGAGGTTCTCAAAGTATGTTACAAACAGGAGAAAATTCTCAGGAGGTGAAAGGCAGTATATATTTTCTCAAACCCCTTCATGGGAGCTGGGTTTCTTAAGTTCATAGACTAGATAGATAGTAAAACTGCCTTTTGGGGGAGGTACAGGGGGTATGGGGGTGGGCAGAACACTTGACCTGATTTCCAGGCTCTTACTAGCAGGGAATTTTAAAGATTTTTCCAGAAATCTTTACCAAACTTTCTCTGTTTCCTGGTAGAAGTAAATGAAAAATGGATTGTGTCAGAAACTGTTATTGATATATGTTCCCCTTTTTAGCTTATTTTTCTAAGAGAAAATATATGATGAGCACTGACGACAATGTCCATAGATCACCCTCTGTAACCTCTTGCTTTGCCTGGTAAATATTTAAGAAAAACATCTTCCATTTGGACCTAATTTCAACTTCAAATGGCTGAACACAGAGTTGATTCATGGATTCTTTGACAAACCTTTGAGTCTAAAATGTTTTATTTTCCTTGAGCATGAAGCATTTGAAACCATTTCCTGAGTTACTTCCTATTTGGGTAGGGGATTAATGATCCATGGTTACATATTATTGTACACATATTACATCAGTAAGATGTGTCTTGACCTTCTGACTTATTTTCCATGCTGTTTCTTTAGGAGTACACAAAAGTGAGATAATGGTTCCACTGTGCTATACTATTAGACAGAAGTTTTTTACAGATCTGTGAGAAGTGTAGGTTGTGGAGAGGACATTGCAGTTAGAGCCAGGAGTCTGAGTTAAAATACTGCTTATACCTCTAGTTATCCTAGTGACTGATCAAGGATCAAATCCTTCTTGGAACTTCATTTTTCACAGCTAGAAAATTAATTGCTTGATTATATCTGAAATCTCTTCCTATGTTCTAAATCCTATCTTTGGTTATGGTTCAGGTCATAAGGGGTTCACTTGAAACTAAAGTTAGGGGCAGCTAGGTGGCACAGTGGATAGAGCATTGACCCTGGAATCAGGAGGACCTGAGTTCAAATTTGAATTCAGGGGCGGCTAGGTGGCGTAGTGGATAAAGCACCGGCCTTGGAGTCAGGAGTACCTGGGTTCAAATCCGGTGTCAGACGCTTAATAATTACCTAGCTGTGTGGCCTTGGGCAAGCCACTTAACCGCATTTGCCTTGGAAAAAAAAGGAGAAAAAAAATTTGAATTCAGACACTTAATCATTACCTAACTATGTGACCTTGGGCAAGTCACTTAACCCCATTGCCTTGCAGGAAAAAAAAGAAAGAAACTAAAATCTATGACTGATGTCATAAATCAAAATTTTATTTTTTTATTTTTCATTTATTTTTTATTTTTATAGGGTTTTTTAGGTCTTTTTAAAGGCAATGGGATTAAGTGGCTTGCCCAAGGCCACACAGCTAGGTAATTATGACGTATCTGAGGCGGGATTTGAACTCAGCTACTCCTGACTTCAGGCTTGGCACTCTATTCACTGCGCCACCTAGCCGCCCCCATAAATCAGAATTTTCTAAGGGACTAACATTCTAGGAAGCCTTCTTAGGACCGATAACACTATAGAAATGAAGATCTAGTCATTCATTTGACTCTCACAATATTCCTGTGAGATAAAATGCTACAGTATTATTAATCTAAATTTTATAAATGAAGAAACTAAGGGTCTGATGAGTTGTATGACTTGCCATGTTCAAACAGCTGATAAATGTCAGAGACAGAATACCTACTCAGATACCTTCCTTACTCTATATCCAGTACTTTACTACCATACTGCCTTTACCATGAGGAGGCTCTACTTTTAAAGAATCTGGTTTAAGCTTAAAAGAGATGTATGATGTTGCCACTCAATTGTGTTGTGTTGGATTCATCATTTAGTTCTTGTGGACCTCAGTTTCTTTTTATGAAAGAGCACTAACATTCTGCAATTTCAAAATGTTGCCATAGGCTCCCCTTTCTCAGCATGAGATAATTCTCCCTACTTTTTTAAATCACAATCTAGTTTTGGAAAATTTAGGTCTTAGGGCAATATTTTGAAATTGAGGCCTAATTACCTAGTTACCTAGATGGAAAAGAATGGAGCTTTGTTCACCTAAGTCTTGCTTTGGGAAAATAAAGCTAGAGGTTCTGTATGCATGAGCTAAGAACAGGAACAGCCAGCACTAGAGGTGCTGTCTATTTTCCTCTGGCTGTTGCCAAGGGCCAGGGTGCTGAAGATGTTTATGGGTGAAGTTATAATGAGAATCAGACAAAATGAAGTTACAGAGATCAAGGTCAAGAAGGTTGGTAGTAGGGTACCATTTTTGTATCACAGTCTTCTAATTGTGTTTTTTGTTTTGTTTTGTGAATTTTTTTTTTGTTATTGTTAGGCATAGGGGATATGTGACTTGCCCAAAATTTCACAGCTAGTAAGTTTCAAATGTCTGAAGCCAGATTTGAACTCAGGTCCTCCTGACTCCAGGTCTGGTGCTCTAACCACTCTTCCTCCTAGTTGCCCTAAAGTCTTATAATTGGAATCTGAAATGTGGAAAGCAGTGTTTTTCTCCGAAATTGAGGAATATAAATTCAGGGCATACTGATTTTGAGCCCACTATGCCCTATGCTATGATGGCTGACTATCATGATTTTTAGCTTTGATAATTTTCTGTTTTCATGGAAGAACTCAACAAGGGTACTGAAAATCAAATAAGAGAGGTAGAGAGGAAATTGAATAGATAAATGAGAGTGATGCAAGGAAATCATGAAAAAGAGTCAATGGCTTAGTAAAGGAAGATCAAAAAAATACTGAAGAAAATAACACCTAAAAAAAACAGCATATGTCAAATAGTTAATGAGAAACAAAAATCCAATGAAGAGAAGAATGCCTTAAAAAGCTTAATTGGCCAAGTGGAAAATGATGAACAATTACTTAAAGTTTAGAATTATCTATGGATGTTAATAACTTCCTGTGATACCAAGAAACAATAAAACAGTATTAAAAGTATGAAAAAATTTTTAAATGTGAACTATTTTGTTGGAAAAACAGCTTACCTAGAAATAGATCCAGGAAAGGTGATTTAAGAATTATTGAACTACCTGACAACCATGATCAAAAAATAGTCTAGATATCTTATTTCAAGAAATTATCAAGGAAAACTGCCCTCCTGTTATAGAACCAGATGGCAAAATAGAAATGGAAAGAATCCACTGAGCACCTTCTGAAAAAGATGCCCAAATGAAAATACTCAGGAATATTATATCCAAATTCCAGAACTCCTAGTTCAAAGAGACAGTACTTCCAGCATCCAGAAAGAAATAATTCAAATATCCTGGAGACATAGTCAATATAACAGTAGCTTTAGTAGCATCTGCATTGGGGATCAGAGGACTTGGAATATGATATTCCAGAGAACAAAGAAGCTAGAATTACTTTTTTTTATTTTATTTTTTTTAGGTTTTTGCAAGGCAAATGGGGTTAAGTAGCTTGCCCAAGGCCACACAGCTAGGTAATTATTAAGTGTCTGAGACCAGATTTGAACCCAGGTACTCCTGACTCCAAGGCCGGTGCTTTATCCACTGTGCCACCTAGCTACCCCTAGAAGCTAGAATTACAACCTAGAATAACCTATCCAGAAAAACTGAGTATAATTCTTCAGGGGAAATGGATATTTAATGAAATTCTTTCAAGCCCAGAGCTGAATATAAATTTGACATTCAAGTACGAGATTTGAGAGAAGGTAAATTTGAAGAAGTAAACATAAGGTACTAAAAGAATTAGACTATTGACACCCCTATATGGAAAGATGATTCATGTTAACTCCTAAGAAATCTCTTATTAGGACAGTTAGGAGAATACACAGAGGGCATAAGTGAATTGATTAACTGATAATCTAAAACAATAACATTAATGCTATCCACCTTCAGAGAAAGAGCTGATGGAATTTGAATGCAGATCTAAACATACTATTTTGGCTTTCTTAATTTTTATTGTTTTGTGTTACTTTTGTTTTTCTTTCAAACATAACTAATATGGAAATATGTTTTGCATGACTGCACATTTGTAACCTATATTAAATTGCTTACTTTTTCAATGAAGGATCAAGGAGGGAGAGAATTTGAAACTCAATTTTTGAAAATGTCCCCAATTGAAAAATACTCAAAGAATATCAACAGGCAGTTTTTAGATGAAGAAATTAAAAATGTCTGTAGTCATATGAAAAAAAATGCTCTAAAGCATTACTGAAATGCAAATTAAAATGATGCTGAGGTACCACTTCACCCTTATCAGACTGTCTAAAGTGACAAAATAGGAAAATGATCAATGTTGGAGGAGATGTGGGAAAACTGGAACACTAATACACTGTGGGTGAAGTTGTGAATTTATCCAACCATTCTGCAAAGCAATTTGGAACTATTCTCTAATGACAATAAAACTGCAAACTTTTTCCTCCATTAAAAACACTACTAGTTCTGTATCCCAAAGAGATCATAAAAAGGGTGAAAAGGCACATATGTGCAAAAATATTCATAACAACTCTTTTTGTGGTGGCAACGAATCGGAAATTGAGGGGTAGCCCATCAATTAATGGCTAAACAAATTGTGGTATATGAATATTATTGAGTTCTGTTGTTCTGTGAAAATCATAAGTAGATGAACTTCAGAAAAGCCTGGAAATACCTTTGTGAACTGATGCTGAGTGAAGTGAGCAGCACCAGAAGGCCCTTGTACACAGTAACAAAATCATTATGTGATGTTCAACTATGAAGGACACAGCTCCTTTCAGGAGTTCAGTGATAAAGGGTAATTATAAAAGACTTGTTATGGAAAATGCTATCCATCATCTAGAGAAAAAATCTCTGGAGTCCGAATATAGACCAAAGTATATTATTTTCACTTTTCAAAGCTTGTTTTTTTTTTTCTTTCTCATGGTGTTTTCTCTCAGTTCTGATGTTTTTCACAGCATAACTAATATGGGAATATATTAAAATTATTGTACATTTAAAATCTATATTAGATTACTTGATGTCATGGGGAGGTGGGAGAGAAGGGAGAGAGATAGAAAATGTGGACCTCAAAAGTTTACAAAAAGATGAATATTGAAAAATGTCTTTGCGTGAAATTGAAAAAATAAAAATATTCAAAAATTTCTAAAATGAATGTTAAATATTATTATTACTTGTACTTGAGGACAAAATAAAATATTCAATTAGCAAAATAAAGAAAATAACAAATTCACGATATCTTCATTGCTTTGTATTTTTAAAAACATTTCTCAAATATATTTTAATCTATATGTTAGGCAACTTTCTAAAAACAGTTGTAATGAGAGCATGCTTTATTTGGATGAAGAAAATTTCCAAGCTTGGGAGTTCCTTATAACCAATGACTTTATGATTCCGGTTCCTCTTGTATAATGTTTGATGGAAACATTGTCCAGTTCACTTAGAAATGGCTCTTGAAGCACACATTGACTTAGAAAACCACACAGAAATATTATCAATGATTTCTTGTAGCTTTATTTTGTTAAATATGTCCTAATTAGACTTTTACCTGATTAGGATTAATGTTGTGGACCTGCATGCAAGGATGACACCTCTGCTTTAAGGTTTGCTAAGCAGGTGACTCCTATTTATTACCTTCTATCTCCATAATAACCCTGCAAAGTACTATCTTTATCTCCATTTTATAAATGAGGAAAGTGAGATGCTGAGAGGTAGAGGTTACCCACAGTCACACGTTGTGTACGTCTTCTTAAGAGGACTTTGGACTCAGAAGTTTCTAAACTTAAAATGCAACACTCTGTGTACTGAGGATGAGACTGTCATTGGAAAATGTGATTTCAAAGGCAAAATTACAGCACAAAAATGAGATTCCTCCCATGTAAAAAAAAAGAGCTCAATCCACAGGCCCATGCCATGAAAAAGGGTGCTCTTTGAACCCTAAAAAATAGTTGTAGATTGGCTATAAGGAGAGAAGTTGTAAAGGTTGCCATTTTATGTGTCTTGATAACACATATACCTCATTGCTGGATAAAAAGTAAATTCCTCATCCTGATAGTCAACCTCTTCCTCCATCTTTCTTTCTTTTTCTACTTCTCTTCCACCTTCATCCATTCAGTGTTACAGCTAAATTGGACTGTTCTCCCATTCTTGTCCTGACTTCTCCCATTTCAGTGTTCTCTCTCATGCTGTCCATGTGTCCAGAAAGGACTTTTTTTCTCTCCTCCGTTCTCCCCCACCCCGGTCCCCATCTTCATCTGTTAAGGTCTTGTCTTTGAAACTTACTTTCTGTGACCTTGCCCATTCCAACTTGAAATCCTATGGTTCTTTGAAGTGATTAGTTCATCTTGGAGAGTAGGTGTAGAAGTCATTGATGGGGGTCTGCCCCTAGTCACAAACAAGGTCATATATAAATGGAGTACTTGTACTACCTTTATGTCCTCTCAAGCCATGTTACTTTGAAGATATACTGTGTGATGATTGCTTGTTCTTCCTGTTCTTGATCCCCTATCCCAAATTTCCCTAAGCCTCACTTATATATAATTAAACAAGATCATTCTCCACTGTGAAAGGAGGAAGACAAGAAGGAAGAGCAGAGGGTCAACTCAAAGTTGCTCCCCTTTAGTTTATCCTAAACATGTATCCCCAGGTGTAGCTGCATCTGTAGATTGGGACAGAATACTGAGGCCTTCCTGGCACACTTGTATTTATTGGATTCAATCTTATTCTCGGACAAGCAAAGTATGATTTGTGGATAGTACTTCTCTGAAGCCAGGTACCTATTTGCTACCCTGGAAGGGGTCATTTATCTCACATGGAAGCTATTCTCCAAAGGGCATTTTAATCAGTTCAGGAGGCTCTATAGAGTACCATCCCCAGAATGGTTTTAACTTTTCTAGGAGCAGTCCCATTAATGGTCCCTTGTGATTACCACAATGACTCTGATGCTAACTCTAATGTTTCTTTAATGTCTTGAATGGGCTTCAGTGACTACTGCAAAGATACCAATTTTCAACTCCTGATGCCTATGTTTTAGTGAAAAAAGGAATGGCTTTGGTTCGTTGGGGAATGCTTTTTATTTTTTAATAAAATCCCTAGAGGATGGCTCACACAAGTCTAATTTGCTTTATTTTCCTAATCCCTTTATGTGATTATGCCTGTCATCTTTATTTCTCATCTCTTATTCAGGCATCCCCCATGTAATGGGGAGAAAGGAACAAAGGGCATCATAATATGATCTAGGCCCAACTGTCTAGGCCTTGAGTTTGAGAAGATTTTAGCGTTGGAGCTGGAAGGGACTTATGAAGTCCTCCAGTCCACCTCACTGATTTTACAGAAGAAATGGAGGCTTAGAGAGAAGTGAATTGTCCAGAGTCACACAGCTATTCTATATCAGGTGTAGATTTCAAAATCAGGTCTTTCCTGACTCTTTCCCCTTTGCTACTATACCTCTTATGGTGAAACAAAGCATAGATCATAGACATCATGCAAAATATTGAATTGTAACTTCCCTAAGTTGAAAGTGACCAGAGTGGGTATCAAGACTTCAAGTAAAGTATAGGAGACAATATTTTATCTTGAATAGGCCCCTAAAAACAAATGAACAACCTGGCCAAACCATGGAGCTCGAGACATTAACTGAAAAAGACAAGTGTTTTCTAATAAGATATGGTAAAATGACTTCCTGATATTTCTTTTCTCCCTCCCAAGTATTAATGATGGCTCATTTGCAAGGCAGTCATGAAGCTTTCCTCCTCATTGCTTTCTCTTATAACCTTCACTTCCTGCCAAGTTTATCTTTAATTCCATTTCCTTATATAAGGCCTTGCATGAATTTTGTTAGACCCCAACCCACCTTGAAATCACTTTGTCTGTGGTTTACATCTATTTCCTGTGTGTATATGTCATTTTCCCAAGCAGAATGAAGTTCCTGGAGATTTTGAGATTTAGTTTTGCCTTTTAATAACCAGTACCAGTTACAGTAACTGGAGGAAATTAGACACTTAAATGCTTGTTAAATGAATGAATGAATCACTGAATGAATGAGTGAATGAACTAGAACCTTTCCTTCTTAGAGCAGAGCCAAACATTTTGCTGTGAAGAAACCACCAATATCCCCATCTAGATATGCAGTTCCCTATTTCTTTGTGATTTTTTTTTCCATATGCTATTTCGATACGTGTCCAAAGGGAAGCACTTTCTATTTGGCTGTGGCTGGTCTCAAATTGCCCTCTTTGGTCAACCAAAGATGCTTTCTCAGAAACTGAACTTCAAGGCAGTCCTCAAGGGGGGCCCCAAGCAATGAGGGAGTGAGTACAAAGGCAATGTGAAGGTCAGGATGACATTAGATCTGTCTAACCATTATGCAAGTCGTTACTGCTGTGGAGAGGTGCATGATGGGAGAGAAATGGATTCATACCAAGGGACTGGCTTGTGCCATGCTGTTTTCTTTTTAAAATTTATGTTTCTGTAAAGATAAATCAAATCTTTCTCTTTAATAGCCGTTCCAGAGCATTAAGCTGATTACAATATGGGCCCATCTCTGTCTCATTGCAATAAAAATCTCACTGAATTTCTCAGACCAGATCTACCTATATCCAGTTCTCCCCCCAAATAGTAACTATAGTGCAAAAAACTCAATTTTCAAAGCACCCTGATTTTATATTTATATTTGAATTGGTGTTTTATGCTAGCATCAAATTTATGTAGCTGTGAGGATTAAGCAATGTTTTAATCACATCAACATAAATGAATCAAATTAAGCAAGCTATGAATTTTGACTATTTATTGTACTCAACAAGATTACAGTGATGTGCTCATACTTTCTAAAGAAAAAAAAAGATAAGAGGCAAGGTTTCCAGGGCCCTAGGAACTTCTTATATCCAAGTACAGCTGGATTGTTGTAATCTCTACTTTAATGACATAACTGTATCAGCTAACTCACTTTTGAAGAAAGATGCAATAAAAATATTTGTGTCTAGTTCTGAAGTCCAAGCTCATAATTGGTTTTTCTTCCATTTTTATTTTGACCCCAGTGAGACTGTACAGTGACTCTGCTAAAGTGTTTTTTACTCATTTTTGTGACTGTAGTTATAATCTGAGCAGTGGATTGCAGATTCTTGATAGCATTGGAAATGGCAGAAGATGTCCCAATTTTTTTCTGATGCTCACACTCTACTTGCTGTTCCACTAATTCTGTCAACGCATTGTAATATATGTTTTAGGTAACAACCTGTTCATGTCTGTCTTTTCAGAAATTTGCCCTAGTATCCCAATCTTCTTGCTTTATGCATGCTTGAATCTCCCCAGCAAGATTTTGACTCCTTTGGCAGAACTTTATCCAAGAGCCCAGAGTTTTTCTTCTATTAAATTTTATTTAGTATTCATTGAATGTTTAGTGAGTGAGTAATTGCATAGTGCTAGTCACAAAATAAGTATGACCATTGGTTAAATTGACTTGACAGTCTTAGATCAGTAGAAAGCTTCTATATGGTAGAATCTCAATGAAATCCAACCCTTCCAATAAAAAAGGAAAATTTTCCGTGTTCTACTTAAAGGTTTCTTGTATTTCTTCACAATCATATCAATGACCATCAAATGCTGTTATGTCATATTTGCCTGGATTTTATTAGAATGGAGAAATGCTGATTGACTTTTGTTTAATTTTTGATGGATTTATGGAATTTTAGAGTTGGAAGAGGTCTCAGCAACCTTCTAGCTAAATTTTAACCCTCACTTGAATAGGCATTTCTCTTCATCCTATACAACAATTGATTATCTAGCTTTTGTATAAACACTTCCCGAAACTATTAATAGTATTGATTGGTTTCTCTGATGATTCTCTGGGGTTTTCAAAGTAAATAATTCTCTAGTCTGCAAACATGAATTATTTTGTCTCCTCTTTACTGATGTTTATAATTTTCATCATATTTATCTTCCTGCTATAGCTAACATTTCTATGTCAAATAATAGTAAGGAGAGCTAGCACCTAGATTTACTCCTGTCTTTATTGGGAAAGCTTTCAGTGTTTTTTCAATGAGAAAATGCTAGCTCTTAGTTTTCAACATGTACTTTTAATCATATTAAGAAACTTTTCCTTTTGCTTTTTAGCATTTTTCATTTAAATAAGAATTTTTTTATGTAAAGATTTTTCTGCATTTGTTAATGTATCATCTGGGTTTTGTTGTTTATGTGATTGTAAAGGAATTCCCTTGATCTTTTGTGAGAGGTGTCTCTATCAGCAGGGGATACAGTGACTGTGGACTGAAGAGAGATGGCCAAAATTAAAGGAGAGCATCTGCTCTCATTGATGAAAATTCTATTTTCTGAGGTATAGAATCGATTTCCAAAATCTTTCCGGCCAATTTAATGTATGCAGTTAATCTGCAGTGTTCTATTGTAACATTGGATGAAAAGTAAGACATTTATCAGGAGAGGGAAGACTAGAGAAATAGGGGACTACAGAAAGAAAAGGGAGAATTTGGAATATAAGTAGTTGTATTTATTATGAGAAAAGAGTCCCCTGTTCACAGTCTGGAAACAAGGGGAAAAGATAAAATACTTTTACAATTGTGGAAAATCACTCTTTAAACAAAACTGAAGTAATTCTTATGTGAAGACAGCAAGTTGTTATTACAGCTATGATTGAAGGCACTTACCTTACCATGTCCTTGCATAAGATCTGGGAGTCTAATATTAAGCCATGAGATAGTTATATTACTTTTGCATTGTCAATCCAACAATATGTAGTGAAATGATTGTGGTCCCCAACACATGATCAATTATGCCAATTGTTTTCCCAGTGTTGAACCATCCTTGCATTCTTAGTATAAATTCAACTTCATCATAGTAAATAATTTTGAGATATTTTACCACACCCTCTTTTCAGATATGATACTTAATAGTTTTGCATCAGAATGAAACAGTGAGAAAAACAATATTTATGATAACCAACATAACATAAACAGAAAATACATTTATACTTTATAAAAGAACAGATCTCTACATAATTAAGTTGTCTAAAATTGTCCCTGAAGAAGAAATGAGAAAATGTACCACTCTTCCCTTATTTGCGGAGAGGGGAATGATATGGTTGTGCAACATTGCCTCTATTGTCATACTAGATTTTCTTCCATTTTTATCTTTTATATTGATTTCTCCCACCAAATATTGGGCTAAACACTAGAGACACAGATAGAAAGGAGAGACAATTTCTGCTCTCAGAGAAGCTACAATACCTATTTTCAGTCTTTAAAATATCATTAACAGCATTATCATGCTCATATATGCCTGTTCTTTCAGTACTCTGTAACATCATTCCTCTAAGGCAGATGACTTAAATTCTTCAGAGCAGATAGGTGTTCCCTTAATATCTCCCTACTTATTTGGGTACCAGCTCCCTAGAGACTATTTTTTGTTGTTTTTTTTCTTTTTAGTCTCAATTTTCTTTTCCTTGTCAGAGAAAACAGAAGCAAAATAAGATTTGAACAGCCTGCTTTTTTATTTTCTGGGACCATGATCCTCTCCATACCAAACTGCCGTCATGTCCCTTTTTTGATCCTCTTCTTTTCTCTTGCTTAACAAAGAAGCACAAAAAACCTCATCTACCCTTCTTGTTGTCCTTACCTTTCTATGCTAGCCTCAATTTATGTTGTGCTTTTGTACTCAATATTATTTTTACTTACCTGCATCTTGATGGATGGACATCTTCAATTGCCTAACTTTGTTTCCATCTTCTGTGTTTGTCTTTGTTAACCTGTGAATCTGCTGTCAACTCCATAAAAATCTTCTTTTTCTTACATTATTACCACTCAGTAACCTATTCTTCCTTGTTCCTGACAATCAGATGGAAAGTAAAATTTTCTACTGCTTGAGATGCTCCTTCATCTTCTGAAGGATGAAATTATTGTTAAAACAAGTCAAGGAATTGTTAGTTGCTTTACTTCAGGAGAGAGACAGACAGACACACACACACACACACACACACACAGAGAGAGAGAGAGAGAGAGAGAACACGAACATTCTAGAAGTCTGAATTAAGTCACTGCTGTATTGTGCCTGTGCCTCTTTTCCAGATTTGTGTTTTCCCACAGTCTTCATCTGATATCTAAACTATTACTTAATTGTTACATGGTGGTAGCTTTGAGATCTCAAAGGCTCTTTGAAATATTTTTTCTCTCATATTAATGTATTTTTAGTAGAGTTATGAATTGGTTCAACCATTCTGTAGAGCAGTTTGGAGCCAATGACACTACTAGCTCTGTATTTCAAAAGAGTTAACAAACAAAAGGGAAAACGATCCCTATAATCAAGGATATTTATAACAGCTCTTTTCTAGTAGCACAGAATTGGAAATTTGAGTGGATGCCCATCATTTCCAGGAAATAGCTGAACAAAATGTGGTATATGAGTATGATGGAATAGTATTCTGCTATAAAAAATGATGAACAGGATGCTCTCAGAAAAAACTTGGAAAAGCTTACATGAGTTGATACAAAGTGAAATGTACTCTGTTCAAAGTAACAGCAATATTATAGGATGATCAGCTGTGAATGACAGATTTTCTCAGTCAATACTATGACCCAAGACAACTCTGAAGGATTTTTTGTTAAAGAATATTAACCATCCCAAGAAAAGGAACTGATCATGCCTGAATACTGATTAAAGCATACCTTTTTTAAAATTTATTTTTCTTGAGCTTCATTTTGGGGAGTGTATGTATTCTTTCATAATATGACTGGAGGAGAAAGTGAGGTTGATACCCTAGCACAGAACCCCCTCACTCAAATACAAATCATGTGCTTGCCTTGACACCATCTCTCTAATGTCATGATCTTTGAAAATGAAGGCCAAGCATCATCATTATAGAAATAATTTTCATGACTACACCTTTATAACCTATATCAAATTCCTTGCTTTCTCTGTGAGGTAGGTTGGGGTGGGAGGAAGGGAGTGAATCTGGAATTCAAAGTTTTAAGAATGAATGTTAAAAATTGTTTTTACCTATAACTGTGGGAAAATAAATACTCAATAAAAATATGTTTTTGCCACAAAATAAATATCTTTCATTTAACTTTCTCCTGGTCTTAAAATCGCCCATCTAACTCTAGCTCAATTACATGGCCAGGTTCCTTTTCTTGACTATTTCAACCCATGTCCATGTTTTTCTGTCAACTCCTGTGGCCTTCATTGTCTCTTTCATTCATTTGGATCCTTTTTATATACTCTTTCGGGTTGGCTCACTCTTTTCTAGAATTTTCCATAGTTATATTCAGAAACCCCATTCTATATGGTGGTATGCCTACATTCCTCAAAGGGTTTGCCAGGGGAACACAAGTTTTGGTAGCTTCTCATCCCAGTAACCGAATGCCCCAAATAACACACAGTACAGCATCACGCTATACATGGAAAGTCATGCCCAGAAGGTTAACCAGGTAAAGGTTTGACCATTAGAACATAGGAAATAGGTAAAAATGCACAATAACCTTCATTCATCTTGCCTTTCCCAGCTTATGGTCAATACAGACAAAGGACCTGCCATGAAGTTATCTCTGTTTTATTCAGGATCTTCCTTAGAACATGAAATGTTATGGAACCATTATAGAATTTCCATGGAGGACTTGACTAGTTTCTGGCAAACCAAGGCAAAATGTCTTTATTTTCAATGACTTTAGTGTGAAGATGAGCACAAAGGGTTGCTTTGAAAGTTGACTTCTGATTAAGAAGCAAAGGCTAAAGGGTTTTGGAATAATTTAACTTCTCATTCCTGCTCACCATGAATACTTTCAGGAATATAAATTGGAAGACTCTGGATATGACACTGTTGACACAAACAGTGAAATTTAACAGTGGAAACCAATCAAGATACCATTCTAAAATCAGATTTTGTTCAATTACCTTATGCCCTGGTTAGAATTAATATACATTTAAAACTAAGGATGACATTGAAAGAGACTGAGCGAAAGTATACTTGCTGCACCCTGATTTGAGCCATTGTGAGGTAGAGAAGAGAAAGTCATGTTTGGAGCTTAGGAATCTCCAGGTTCAAATCCTACCCATGAGACATACTAATTGTGTTGCTTTAAACTCTCAGTGCTTCAGGCAAATCTCTGAGCTTAAGAGTTATAGATACATTTCTGACCTACATAAACAAGGGGATTTCTGCATCAAGAATTTCTCACCCTGGTGAAATGATAGGTCTGCATTTAACCTTCAGTTAATAAGAAGGTCCCATTAATCAGACCTCCCTGAATATTCTCATTAATCAAGCTCTTAACTGATGATGATTGATGATGATAGAGATGATCTAGATAACAATTGGTATCCACTGAGGCTTTTTTTTAAACTGATAGTATATACTAAGGTTTGGTGATAGAATTCTGGTGAGATCATTCTGAAGGGGGTCATGTACAAATGTATGAAAATTATCTTGGAAATCCAAATACTTCTAAATCGTTGATTCATCAATAGACAAAACATTCCTTTAACCAGTCTAGTTCTGAAATAATTTGACTATCCACTTCCCTTAAGAAAGTAGAGCTCTCCAAGCGAAAAACACAAGTTGTAGGAGAGATGGAGGTGTTTTCCAGAGTACTGCTCATATACTGGGGAATACAGACACGGAGAGAGCTTTTTGAAGGAAATGGGCTTCCTCCTGAAAAACGTATTCACATTATCCTTAAGGATTACTATTGGTTTGCCCAAGAACTCTTTTCTTCTTGGCCACAAGTCTGATTTTCTTAGTCCCTATAAAACTGCGAAGTAGGCACCAACATCATCCCATTTTCACAGTTGTGGAAACAGAGGATCAATAACTTACCAAGAGTCACATTGCTAGTTAGTTTCTGTGGTAGAATTAGAATCCAAGTTTAGAACTTCTCCTGTGGCTTCTTCTTCAAAACAAGGTACATAAATTTGGGGCCCTACCTGGGAAGAAAATCTGTAGAGTAGCTATCTTTGACATGTTCGTATTAGATTCACATGTGACATTTTTCAGTTGGCAAAGGTGTTTTATAAAATGTCATTTTCTTTTAGGTCATACCAGTTTGGAGGGATTTTGCTAGATTAGTGCTGCTAGGAGGCCTTGTCACTATTATCGCCAAAGGCAACTTTTCTGCCACACTCTCTGTCCTCCTCTTGAACATACCATGAAACTGTGGTCTTACCCCTGAGACAATGTTTTACATTTGGAATTTTTCATTCATTATGATGATTTTCAAAAAGAAGGAGTAAAAGAAAAATGTTATATATTGAAGAGTTTCTCTACATATTATATGTCATCTCTCATGGGCTTTTTCTAAAGTTATCTTAATTATTTCTCCAGATATCTAAACTCAAGTTATGTATGGGGTTAAAATGAATATATTTTATACAATGTTTATGAATTTTATTTCCACATGTTTTGGCAAGGTAATGGGGCTAAGTGACTCACCCAAGGTCACAAAGCTAGGTTATTATTAAGTGTCTGAAGTCACATTTGAGTTCATGTCCTCCTCACTCTACAGCCAGTGCTCTATCCACTGTACCACCTAGCTGCTCCCTCCATATGTTTTTTTTTTCAGAAAAGAGACTATGCATATTAAGTCAGGATAAGCTCCTTTGACTTTAAGGAGGAATTCCCCATATCAACTCTGATGAAAATTTATTACTTAGTAGATCATAGCATCACAAATTTAAGAGTTAGAAAGACCTTTAAGATCATGTAGCCCAATTTGATCATTTTATAGAAAAGGAAACTTAGATAAATCTTAGGGGTATATTTAAGGGACATAGAGGTAAGATAACTTGCAGAGATGATTTTTGAGCTCAGGTCTCTCCTGCTTTCATATTTAGCTTTCGAACCATTCAGCTCCATTGTCCATATGCTGTTTGAAATGTTTAATCTGATACTCATATTTAGAGATGAGAACCCTGAAGGTGAGAAAATTAAAAGAAATTAGGCAAGGTCACAGTGGTAAAAGTCTGAGAGTGAATTCAGATAATCTGACTCCAGAGTCCATGTACCCTTTCCATGCAAATTCTGCCATATTTGGTCAGCATAGGGAGGAAGGGGCATCAAAAAGGGGCATATGTCTGTCTGTGCGAGAAGATCACAGCCATGGCTACAATATAGCATGGAAATCCTGAGTTGGGGGGGGTTGTCACATAAATAAGACAGTTCAGAGGCAGGATTGGAACTCAACTCTTCCTGGTTCCAAGCTCAGCATTCATTATCTGTCATTCTGGAATGTCTCTTAGAAATTTAATGTAATGTGTTTAGTTCCACAAATATGTCCCTGTAAGAATTATTTCATAATGTAACATTCATAGCTATTTCACAGCTCTCCTTTTATATCAATTTTAGTGTATTCTTTGGGTCAGAATAGCTCTTGTATTATCAACCCATCTTGCCTGGCTTTTCCTATCTCTCTTCCAATTAATAATTTATGTTTGCTATTATCTCCTCTGCCTTTTTTTATGAATCCTGAGCTCATACCAAAATTTGCTTACCTTGCAGATGAAGCTGCCTGGGGTAATTCAGGGTGCTATACAATGTCACTAAAGTTCAGAGTGGTTACCCAGAGTTCAGCTTGGGGAACCAGGGCTGCTAAATCAGGGCCAGAAATCGCTGCTAGTGGGCACTGATGGGACACAGATGCTTTTTTGGACCCTTGTGCTTGATGAGCACCTGCATTCAAATGAGCTGGTGAGTCAAACTCCTTTTCTATTGTTTATATTGCATTATATGATGCTTGAATAGATTGGATGGACTAGAGAAAACAGACCCACTGAAGGCCAGGGAGATAGAAGGTAATATGAGAAACAATTAAAGGTTTTGCATTGAAAAATACGTGATATAATCAATTTTTCAAATCATAAAAGTCATAGACTAGAGAAAATGTATCTTACTAGGTATATCTTTCATGGAGATTTCAATGTTTAGGGATGAATATTAATATCATAATAGGCATGGCTGAATTTGTAATGTGGTTTCCAAACCTTGAGCACATACATTGCCTAATACATAGCTTGATGACTCTACTTCTGTAATCCTTATAAGATTCAAGAATGAATCAACACAATTGGACTTTATGTGTGACATTGTGTGACTGGCCTTCACAGAGACAGGCAAATTCCCTCCCCTACCATTCATGGCTGTGGAAATTTTCTGAACAGTTGCTTTTTAAAAATCTGTTCCACAAATCCAGGCCTCACTAAGCCTTTTGATATCCTGTTCTGTTTCATAACTCATCTTAAAATTTGTTCTCAGATCAGGGACCATCCTTGTGGAAAGCTAAACCCCAGGATAACATCACAGAATCACAGATTGTCATAGCTGAAGAACAGCCAGAAGAGTTTAAACCATAACCTCTCTGGGCCTTACTTTCCTTTCTTATAAAGTAAGGGTGTTGGACAAGACCTGTGATTCTCAGTTAGTTTTTAGTAAAGGGAAACATTTTAATGTAAAATATTTCCTCAACAACCCTTTTACCTTGATGTTATTTTGTGATTAGTATCATGTAATTGAGAAAAGATTTTAGGACAGAAAAACACTCCTGCAATCATAAAGCTTTTAAAATTCATTTGCATTTTACTAATCATAGTAGTATTTGTATATATTTAGAAAATAATAATGGTTATATTATATAATAATGGTAATATAGACTTATATATACATATATTTGTAGATATATGAAGTTGAAGAAAACTCAGAAGGTTTAGTGTTCATATACAAAATCGAAGTAGGGTCTGACAATCAGGGTGTCCTTCTGGCCATCAAATTTAGAGGATGCCACTGAACCGACTTAAGGCAATCCCCTTCTCACCCCTTCCCCATTACCCTATGGCCCCACCCCAGATGAGTTTCTCTCTGCCTAACCAACCAACTCCCTATAGTGATGATTTCATCCTTAGAAATACTATATTTTCCTATATATGACTCAGGTTAATTTTGGGGCCCAAAATTTAAAAGAAAATGTATTACATAAAGTTAATGAACTCTAGTTTTATTCATCATAAAATTCATATAACTCCTCATCACTGTCAAGACTCCTGTCCATTAGCTTGTCCTCATCTGTGTTTGATGACAAATCCTTGTCTTCATATTTTGCTTTGTCCACAGTTCCATCTATGGCATTTGAAATGCCACACTTCTTAAATGACTTGACAACAATCTCAATCTTGATATTATCCCAGCACTGTACAATAATATTTCCTGAACCATTTTTTGGCAGAACATGACAAATTGTAACCTAATATACCAGTAGCAAATTTGAAACAATGAGCACAAAGACAGTAAGTGCAAAAAAGTGGGAAACGCAAATAAAAGAATCTACAACCACTGAATAAGACACTCCCAGTTTTTAGATCCCCAAATTTTTTCAAAAAAGGTTACATCTTATACATGGGGAAATTTGGTACTTTGTCTGAGTGGAGGCTTGCCCATTTGTCATAGAAAACTCAAAGTATCTTAGGGACACTTCTTCATTGGGACTGCACCACAAGTTAGTCACCATCTTTTTCTCTTCTTGTCCCTCCTCTGTCCAGCCTTCCCATTACCTTAGACACAGATATAGGGTCAAAGATGACTTTCTATGATACCTATGACTGATATCATCTAATTTGGAGAGGAGAAGCTAGGTGAACTTGTTTTCTCATCTGTTAAATGGGGATAGCAATATCCCTTCCTTTTTCCTTATAGGGTTTTTAATCAGTATTAAATGATATAATGCTTACAAAAGCATTTTGCAAACATGCCATATTGCAGGGAAAGAACTCTGGATTTGGGGACAGGGGACCTGGGACCACAGTCTAGTTCCATCACTTAGGTACTTCTGAGGTCTTGGCTCAGCCCATACTTTTGCAGGACCTTTCTTCTTCACTGGTAAAATTAAGGGGTTGAGGTACATGTCTTCTAAAACTTCTTCTAGCTCTTGTTACATCATCTTAAGTATCATTGTAATATGGAGAAATTAATAATAGATTTCTATTAGAAAGACTAAAATTGGATTTCTATTCAGTAATTCATAGATGGTATCATTGACCCTATTTTCAGAAGAATTAGGTGTTTTTCAGGAATATTGGTATCCAAGGTCAATCTCTAAGACCACTTTCCTTTCCCCATTGTTGATTCAAAAAAAAACTAGTTCATTTTGGTATTCTGCTCCTATATTGGGGATCACTACCATACCTACTCTGTCAGATACAGAATCATAAAACCATGGAATATTCAATCATAGGATCGTGATATGATTCTAGAGATGTGAGAGTCCTCAGATAGCACATAGGCCCCATTCTTCAATTTGCAGATAAGGAAATTGAGGCCTGTAGTTATTAAATTATTTATTCAATGTCATAGAAAACTTTGCATTCATTATTATTTTTAATTTCATTTTATTTTTCCCATCTCAGTCCTCCTTCAAAACATTACCCCAGATAGTTTACTCAAGTGGCCCTCTTTATCTAACACCAAAGATTTCTCCCTCTTCCCTAGATTTTATATTCCTTCAACACTTATATACTGAATTTTGTCCTAAATTATTTTACACTTTATGCTTTATGAAATGCCCTTAATTTCTGTATGTTTTGCTTCCCCAAATGTGAGCTCTTGGAGTTATGAAACCATATCATCTCTTCTTTGGTTTCTTATCCTATAGTGCTGTGAACTTGCAAGAAATATTTATAGGAAAACATGGTAGACAGTACGTGAATTTTGTTTTCATCTCTGGCTTCAGTGCAGATTTTGAATGAAAATTAATAAATATGAAGAATACATGCATTTCTGATCAGAACTTAACACCTGTCATTTGTGGGACAGTCATAGAGAAGAGTCTATCTTTTCCCCTCTCTGTGCTTCACTTTCCTCATACTAAGAGATTAGTTTTATAAGGGGTCTCTGAAATACCTTACAAGATTAACATATTGTGATGGTAAGTCCTTTCCCTTCTCTTTGTGTTAATGTCTTTATAATTGCGTTTGTAATATAAGTGGAACTAGATTATCTTTAAGATTTCAGTCCCTTCATAGTATAATCATGGAGTCATAGACTTAAAGTTAGGAGAGACATTAGATTTCTTTTTCAGTAATTTATTACATTCATCTCCTGAAGATATCTTGCAAATCATTTCCTCATCATTGTCAGAAATACACCACCTCCAGCATAGACCTCATCTTTGTATATTTGTTGTAGTCTAACTATTCTTTGTTTCCTTTAGTGCTATTTCTACTTCATCAAGTAGAAAATTCTGAGACTATGATTTCAGTGAACAGATATGGTACTGTCACTGTAGGTGATGGAGGAAATAGTTTGTTTAAAAATCTTGACAGATGGTTTCCATTCTTCACGCATTATTGTCTTCTTTTCTATTTCATCCTCAAAAACTTGTTAAACCATCTGACTTAATTGGGTCTCACACTAGGCCTGCCAGAAAATGATTTTTTTTTCAATCTCGGTCTTATGAGATAGTAGTATCCATAATTTTTCACTACTTTCTTTGATGATGTTTTGTAAACATTTTTAAGAATATAAACTATTATTACCCTTGCTTTCTATTTCTCTTTGCCTTGCAAAGAGATAAGTTGCTTACTAGATAATGTTATATCCAGGTTTGAAGGAACTTCCTCATTTTAGCAATTGATTTATATCATTTAAACTTCCAAAGCATATAGTGACAATCTATGCTGATGTCCGTTCCTGTCTCCATCATCACTTAGCTAAGTCAATAGTGCATTTAACTAGGTGAGAATTGCAACTGTTTTAATGTTTGCTATAACTTAACATTTTTATTCCTTCCCTAATCTTGTAATGATTTTTACCAAGTCAGTGATCAGACTGTACACAGACAGTTCATTCTGAAAACACTCTTAAATTGTACTCAATCATTTCCTATTAGTTTAAATAAAGCCATTTATATTTTCTGTGATTTATACGGTGATTCTTATATCCTGCACCTCCTGATTCTCTTCTTCAAAAAAACCTCTATGTAGTTTGCAGACTTTTGTCTCTTGCATTTTTTGAGGCTGTCATATTTTCCTATATAATTTTCATTCTTCCTTTCAAAAGGGGAGCACCTGCCTTTAGAACAAGACTCAAGCAATTCAACACCATAATGAAAAGCTTAAGCTTGCATGATAAAAATTAATGGTGGTTTTGTCTGTGGTACAAAAACAATTCTTGTTGTTTTAACAACTGACTGTGGAGACTGCCAGAATAGTTGAATATCAAGCTTTCCATTTGAAAAATCAGTGGCCAATCCAGTTGAGTTGCTCAGATGTCCAGAATAACAAAGTCAACCCTTTTGGACTTCAATTGGTTGACTTTTAATTAATTAGTTTTTTGACAGGACCTGAAGATGGTTGTATTACCAAGCCACAGAGTGTTGGGTCTTGTCAGAAAACTCCAATTATAATTCAGTGATAATGACAAAGGATCAAACAAAGACTAACATAAAAAGACACAGTTTGTCTCTTAGTTTGTGCAAATGTTGATGTTATGAAGCAGGGCTATCAACCAGACAGAAAAGGTTTCTTTAAACCAAGACTACATATTAAAATCCTTTACATTAAAGTAAAATTAAGACTGAAAATCTCATTACTTAATTTTACAGTATTTTTCTTCCAATGACATGTAAGTAAACTGTTTCAGTTGCCACAAAACAGATTTCATGTTCTGAGTTTTCCAACTGAATTTATTTCCTTTATTATGGTAACAATCTCTAGTATTTATAGGGGGCTTTATCAGTATGTTTCATGATGCTCTAAATCAGTTCCCTGTATAGTATTCTTTCTTTTTCAGTGGAAATGAAACAAAAAGGGTTTGAAGAAAAAAAGATTCTGAGAGTTTGGAAACTATAATGGCATGAAGCACTTCCCATCTTCTTGAATAAAATCTCAATTATCAATAGAAATGAGAGGCATGTCATGAAAATCCAATGATATCCCATCACCGGTTCATTATTGCTTGCTGTTTCCCCTGTTGACCTTTTTGATTTTAAATTACTTCTGCAAAATAAAAGGTCAGGTCTTTGTAATCCAAAATTGGAGGCTCACCATCACCATATTTACCAAGGGGAAAATTATAGGAGAAAAATACTCAGAACCTGAAATAAAAAGACCTGGATTTGTTTCCCAAATCATACGCTTTGGGAGTTCAATGACTGTGGAAAAATAGCATGACTTATTGAGGTTGAATTTCCCTACCTGAAAAATAGGGATGACAATACTTATGCAACATATATCACAAAGTTATTATGGAAAGGACTTTGAAAATAAAAAAATGTGATATATGCCTATTTTGCTATCATTACTCTTATTATTAATAAAGATATTAATAATTAGAAATTGAATATTATAATTGGATTGTGTCACTATAGCACAAATGTAACAGATATGTCTTGTTTTCCCATTTTTGTTCTAATGTTTGGGGGATTTTTGGTGGGGAGGGAAAGAAGGGGAATGGGTAGGACTGTACAACCTCTTTGAAATACTCTATTGGGGTGGCTGATGATTTAAGCTTGTCTCTTTAATTGGGACAATCCAATTCTTCCACCTTCTAAATAGGCATTACCTTTACCAGTTTGTTTTTCATTAATGATAGAATATCTCACCAACTGGAACAAGAACAAATGATCCTAGGAGAATGAAACCCATGACTATGTTTACCTGGGAAAAAGTTACAATCTCCTCATTTTCCCATGTTCTCAATATATTTCTTTTTCAGAGGCAAATTAATCCAAGATTGATATTCGCTAATGTTCTACATAGATCATATAAGTGAAAAAATGGCTATTGTTGGAGGCTCTCAAAAGACAATCTTATCGGGCAAAGTCGCCCTAGTTATCCATTTCCATTGTTTATCTCTGGAGAGTTTGTTGAAGTCATTCAATTCACAAAACCATTTAATAGATATAGAAAAAAACCTAAAGGTGGGTTTGGAGTTTAGCTACAAGAAAGATCAACCCACCTTTTTATCCTGTATATTTCCTATCTTGAAAACTGAAAATAGTGAGGTGTATTCCTATAGGTTAGTTTATATGTATATACATTATATAGAGAGAGCATAGAATATATTATGTGCAATAGAAGAACATAGGACTTAGTCTGAACAGCAAATTTTGAATGTCTATTCTGCTCTTCAGTAGGTGTGGAGCAGTCATTAAAGCTGCCTGAATTTCAAGGGTCTCATCAATAAAATGTTAGTAATAAAACGTACACTGCCTATCACCATAGGTTTGGTGTGAGGAAAGTGCTTTGTAAACCTTAAGGAATGCTAATATTATGGTGATTTAATATTTAGATATTCTCCCAAGCAATATATTCTCAGGACTACACAAGAGAGCAAACTCTTGGGTTTTCATCAAGACAGCAGCTTTCACAGTCCATTTCTTACCACTCCTTCGAAAGCAAAGGATCTGGCATGAGAAAAGAAAAAAGGGGCAACTCCTACACATCTGCTTAATAGTCAGTTGTGCATATTTATGTGGTTACTGGCTTTGCTCTAGACATATCCCCCACATCCTCTTTTTTTTTAAAGAAATTTGTTTTAATCAGCCAAGATCCGCCTTGTGATATGCTATAGTAGCTTTGGAAAGAAGCAGTAGCCACAGTCTGAACCGCAAGCAGCAGGAGACATAGTGAGCTGATCTTAAACACTGATTCTAGCCATGTGGCAGCTATCTTATATGCATACAGAACAGATACCACTAGTTAGTACTTGGGCATTTCTGTGCAATTGGAGGGAAGAACAGATCTTTCCACTCTCTTTTCTAGTCTGTTCTGCTTTGGAATTTTTGCGTCTCTCCTTGCTAAGCTTGTCATATTCTTTACTAATGAAGAGATCCTGGTCAGTTCCTTATCACTTTCTATTCTTATTTGAATAAGGAGCAAGTATATTTCCCCCATGGTGTTTCAGCCCTTTGCTGTCCAACTGCTGGACGTTAGAGAATAACTGATTTCATTTTTACATTGGTCAGTCATAAAACTGAACTGTAACATACATGTATTCCTATAAATACATGTTTACACATATGCATACATGTTATATATGTAACTGCAATTTTTATGGAAAGTATGGATTGTGGTGTCATTGATTTTTGAAGTAGAAAGAACATTAGTGATAATCTACTCCAATCTCCTCATTTTATCAAAGCAGAACCTAAGATCCAAAGAGGTTGAATAATTGGTGGAAGAATGGATAATACACTGGCCTTGGAGCCAGAAGGATGGGAGTTCAAATCCAGCCTCAGACACTTGATACTTACTATGTGACTTTGGCACCCTGATTCCCTCCCATCCAGGACTACCTCCAATTATCCTGATTCATATCTATCCAAAGGACCCAGATGGCTCTGGAGGAGAAAGTGAGACTGGAGACTTAGCACAGCCCCACCCCACTCCTCAAATCCAGTTCATGTGCTGGTCCTGGCATCACTTCCCTGATGTCCTGGTCCTCTTTGAGAATGGAAGACAAAGATCAAGGTCACATAGACAGCTAAGGATCAGAAGCAAGGTCTTCTGCCTCCCAATCCTGGTTTGGGATCTTATTTTATTGGGATTTTTAGACTAGTATATTCCTGTGCATGATTTAAGTGATAAAAGAAATATTTTTATGCATCTTTAAAATAACAGGGAAAAAGCATATTTCTTTTTTCTCTCTCTTTGCTCAATTCTTCTCTAGGAAGCTGTAGCAGCCAGCAGTTTACTTTACTCTTGTGAACACAGTCCTTGCTTATTTAATTTCCCAGGGAAATGCATGACCAGCATGGTAAGCTGGTGGATGCTTCTGAATGAAAATTCTGCCACCAAGTTGGAAGCCTGCTGTGCTCTGCCATCTTTCAATTCTGCTTTCCTGCCCACGGTTTGCAAGAGCTGTTGAGTTGTCCCCCTCAAGTGAAGAACCAAAAGGTTCATATTCACACATAATTCAATAAAATGTGAAAAATGAGAAAATCCGCCTTTCTGCCCACATTTTAAGCAGCCTTCTTTCTCCATTTTGCAAATGCCTTTGCTCATTAAGCCCATTTGGGGATTGTGCCACCATTTGCTAAATCCCCCTCAATTGGAACTCATTTTTGCTTGCTCTACACATACTGGGGGTCTCTGGGATGGCTGAGCAGGCCACTGTACCATGAAGTGAACTGAGGATTTCAGTCCATTCCTATAATCTCTCTGTCCTACCTCCCCCTTTCACTGCAGTCACTCACTATGTCTATTTCTTGGTTCCAAAGGACAAAAGTTAATTTTGTTGATCAGTTATGACAGGAGTCATCACTAATTGTGCCTGGTCTCCCAGTGTTCCTTAGAGTTGACTCACCCAATTGGTTTCTCTTTCTACACCATTTTCAGTTGCAATTGTGAAAAACAGTTTTGTCCTTGCAAGGTGTCAAACTTAAGGCAAAAGAATAACTGAAGAATGTTCAGATTGCTGATCTCTACCTTCCCATTGCTCTTTTTCAACAGCGGTTTTTTTATTTTTTATTTTTTAAATTTATTTAAGACAATGGGGTTTAATAACTTGCCCAAGGTCACACAGCTAGGCAGTTATTAAATGTTTGAGGTTGGATTTGAACTTAGGTCCTCCTGAATCCAGGGCCGGTGCTCTAACCACTGTACCACCTAGCTGCCCCAACAGGCTGTTTTATTTTAAACTTGTTTAATTGTTGCTAGTACAGGTCATTGGTTCATTAAAAATCTTACCAATTGTAAAAACAACAACATAATGCTTCACATAAAGTTCTGCCTCACAGGGCCCTGATGAGTATGTTGGATAGGAATTAGAATATATTATTATACTTGGAGTCCTTATTGGGTGATATATTCTATTGTAATTGAAAAAACTTGGGTGGTAGGAGGCAAGCATAATGAAACATGAATTTACTTTTTTCTTTATGGCATCTAAGAGACAGTGAAAACTTCCTGATGATAGCTCCCACTTTTAAGAACCTGCCTTTCTAAGCCTTCAAATGGAAGTATCCTTGGATTATGAAAATAAGTGATACAAAAATCAAATTAGTTTAAAAATGTGGTTATGGTATAAGTTGAAAAATCTAAGTTGTGCACTGTTTCACCCAAAAACTCAAGCTGAAATTGGACTTCTCATTGACAGTGAAGATAGATAAATTAGTACCATAAAGAAAATTGGGAGATAATCCATCAATCTGCAATCAGCACACATTTATTAGTTCCACATGGCAGACCCTGTGGTTGGTGATGGGGATACAAAAACAATAGCCAGACATCAAGATGATGAGTGTAAGAAGTCTTTTGGACCTAACAATAAAGAGATCGTGGATGACATAAGACAGGGCTTTGGGGATGAAAATCAGATTTCAAGGCAATGAGAAGTGAGTGGGATGTGAGAAAGTAGAGTCATCTTTTTCCTATGATTTCAGCTGTGAAAGGGGTGTGTGTGTGTGTGTGTGTGTGTGTGAGAGAGAGAGAGAGAGAGAGAGAGAGAGAGAATTCAGTATCTAGAGGAGATGATAGGGTCAAGTAGAGGTTTTAGGGTGCTAGGAGAGATCTAGGCCCATTGACAGGCAGCCAGAACAAGGGAAGGTTGTAATTTCAAGATGATCAAAGACAACAAGTTCCCATTAGAGACAACAGACTTTAAAAATGCTTTATTAGCTGCTCTCTGCATAAAACTAATGCTTATAGAGAAGACTAATGTATTCTTGGAACCACAAGCATCAGGACTTCTTTTTGGACATGACTTTTATTGTGATTTATTTGTGTGTTCATTTTAAAGCAGGGAGTAGGTAGCATAGCTTAGCAGGAAGGACTCCCTTGAAGTCAGGGAAACCTGGGTGAGAATGTCACCTGCCCAAGAGATTTTGCCTCGTTCAGTCTGTTTCTTCATCTGTAAAATGGGTACAGTAATCACATTTACCCCACATGATTGTTGTTTGTATTAATTTAGTTAGATGATATAAAGTGCTTTGCAAATATTATAGTCCTATTTAAATATGAGCTGTTATAATTTAGCAAGTTGGATAGCTGCTCCCTAGCCAATACCGTTATGCAGAACTGTGTCATATATACAGGAAGTAGCAGGCCCAGTCCTTATCCCTAAAGGTCAGGGTTCCTGGGGAAGACAAAAAAGTGTGGATGAAGAAGGTGGGAAAGCAATAGGAGATATCATAGGCTTATATCCCAAAGAAGTTCAAAAGAAACAGATCAAATATACAGCATTATGTGAGTGCTGACATGGAGGTGATGATCTACCTTGATGGACTTGCTCATTCCATCAGTACAAAAATCAGGGACAGTTTCAGGCTATCTGAGATGAAGAATACCATCTGTATCCAGAGAAAGACCTGTGGAGTTTGAGCAAAGACCAAAGACTATTAACTTCAATTTAGGAAACAACCCGTTACCTTATATAATTTTTCTATCTCTTATACTTTATTTTTTTCCTCAACAATATTATTTCTCTCTCATCACATTCAACTGAGATCAATGTATATCATGGAAACAGTGGAAAGATTAACATACTGCCTTCTGTGGGGGGGAATTGTAAAACTCAAAATTAATAAAATCTTTCTAAAGGAAAAAAAAAGAAGCTGAAAAAAAGAGTGTCCAATAGGTAGGGGATAACTGGAAAAAACTATACTATGTGAATATAATGGGATGTCATTGTGGCATTAAAAATGACAAAGATGAAGAATTCAAAGGAACAAAGAGAGATGTGACACTTCTGACTCTTGGCTATGGAACTCCTCTCTATCTGTTGACTCTCTCATTAGAATGTGGGCACCAGGAGGGCCTCACTTTCCTATTTTTGTTGCCAGTATTTGGCACATAGTAAAGACTGAACAACTGTTCTTCCATTTTCTTTCATCCTATTACATAGGAATGTATTGGTTTAATAAATAATTTTCCCTTTCTTGATATTCACTGTTTGATTTACCTCTAACAATTTGTAACTCATGAGTCCATAGGGAAAATTACCCCAAATTTCCTCTTCTAAAGCTTAGAGATTTGGAGTTCTACAGATCAGCTCATTCCAAATCCCCTGTTTCTCCCTACCCCCCCATTCCACTCATAGGCATTAAGTTCCTTTAACCCTCATGTTCAGTTTCTCCCTTAATAATATAATGTCATATATAAGTGGACTGTGTTGGGGTAAATATACCTATAGAGGACATGCCTTCTAGTACCAAATTAACCTAAATGGCCTCCCTCCTTCATCCAAAAAGGAAAAAAACTAGGAAGAACAGAAAGGACCGAAGAAACATTGAAAATAATCATTTCATCCTGGTGGGTGATGGGAGATCAGGGAGAATTCAGAGCTGAAAATAACATTGAATTGAATTTCTAAAAGAAAATATTTTCTATGACCTTTTTCCTAAAAATTTAAAAAAATCATACAAATAAATAAATATTTGTTTACATATTATACCAGACTTGATGGAGAATTGGGTATCTCTAAGATAATTGCAAAGAAGTATTGCTTCTTATTCCAATTTACTGTTGACATTGCTTGCAAAACCCAATGATTTATCATTCCAAGTTTTACAAATGCAAAAAAACAGCCTAAAACAAATAATAGGGTATTAAAGTAATTATAAATTAAATACTCAATCCTTGATTAATGGTTTTGTCCAAGTTTTTCTTTTAGCTTTGGATGTATTTCCTACTCTCTCAATCTTTCAAAGTCCTTGTCTTTATGACAGGCTCAACTGGCTGCCACCTCCTCAATGAAGCCTACCTTTCTGGTGATCCCTCCCTCTTCTCATTTTCCTCGAACATTTTTGTCTCCTTTGACCTCTACATCCCTTATTATCTATGTTATTTGTACTTCTCATATGACCCCAGGGGAACACAAGGTCCAGGAAAAGAGGGATTAATTTGTTTTTATCTTTGTATCTCCAAGACCTATAATAGAGCACTTGGTAGCTACTTAAGTGATTACTGAATTAAAGAAATTAGACATGAAATAAAATTTCATTGTGAGTACCCTGGGGTTTTTGTGATAGATAATATTTCTTGGCTTTTTGTTTTTTGTTTGTTTCTGTTCTGGGTTTTGGTTTTGAAAATAATTACTTGATAAGTGTGGGACCTAGAATGGAGCTTGGAATCACAAGGGGAAAAGTGATATAATTTCTCAGGATAGTCTTTTAATCCCTTATGTGGTTCTCCTTACCCTCTCCCCTCCAATAAATGATATACGAATGAACAATTTGCATATTTTATCCATGAAAGCTCATATGATTCTTGATGCTTCTTTCTGCATTTGGCATGCCTTGCCAAATTTGTATTGTAGCCATTCAGACTTCCTTTGTGACCCTTACTAGACTATGACTTCTCCATGAAGTGGAAACTCTGCCTCATTTAAAATTTGGGTTTTCCCCAGCCATAGAATAGTGTTGTAAATACAGCCAGTATTCACTAAATATTTATTAAAGTGAATCCTAAAAGGAAGGAATGGATTTCACTTGCTGGAATATAGGCTAGAGGGCATTGGTTATAAAGAAGTCTTCTCTCTCCAACCCCTCTTAGTAGAGGGGCCTCTGACTAACTCCTCTTCTTCTTGGGGTCTCTATTTCTGCAGCTGTAAGATTGGGTCCTATATAGTTTGTTTTTTCCCTACATCACAGAATTATTTCATGTTCATGATTATTTGGTCCTTTGTGTTATAGCAGGCACGACTAGATAATTAACAATTAATAATGATGATGATGATAATGATAATAATAATGATGATAAAATAATAATAATAATAATAATAATAATAATAATAATTGCTGTGTTTCATTGATGAAAGGAAGTAGTAAGTAAGGAAACCTGTCTACCAGGGAAGATGGGTAACTTCCATGCAATTTGTTTAGGACGTCTTCTTGAGGGGGCAGTTAGATGTCACAGTAGAGTATCAGCACTAGAGTCAGGAAGACCTGAATTCAAATATGACCTCAGACACTTAATGATTAGGTAGCTGTGTGGCCCTGGGCAAGTTGCTTAACCCCATTGCCTTGCCAAAAGAAAGTCTTATTGAGCGCTGAGAGGTTAAGCTATTTGCCCCTGGTCACACAACCAGGATATTTCAAGAGATGGCTCTTGAACTTAGGTCTTCTTGGCTTCAAAATCAGGAAAATTATTCATATTAATAATAGCAATAATATTAAACATATTTATACAGCACAGCAGATTGACAAAATGTTTTAAATGCATCCATTCATTTGATCCTCAGGTAGTACCTGTGAGGTAAATGTTATGAGTTGCTTGAAAGGTTCAAGGGACATAATTTCTGGATAATTTAATCATTTTATTAATAACATTAGCATTTAGGGGTGGCTAGGTTGCTCAGTGGATAGAGCACGTGCCCTGGAGTCAGGAGTACCTGAGTTCAAATCCGGCCTCAGACACTTCATAATTACCTAGATGTGTGGCCTTGGGCAAGCCACTTAACCCCATTTGCCTTGCAAAAACCTAAAAAAAAAATAATACCAGTATTTTAATAATCAGATAATCATTTGCCTTTCTCTCTCTTAGATCATAGACAATTCTAGTGGTGGGCTAATAGCCAATATACCCTTTTGGAAGAGGAGTGGCAATCAATTCTTATTGGCTAAGAATTAATGATAGAGTGGCAGCTAGGTGGCACAATGGTTAGAGCATTGGCCCTGGAGTCAGGAGGACCTGAGTTCAACTCCAACCTTAGATACTTAATAATTACTTAGCTGTGTGACCTTGAACAGGTCACTTAACCCCACTGCCTTGCAAAAAACAAACAAAAAAGGAATTAATGAGAGAATGAATATGGCAATGAGGACCCAGACCTGAACTTTGACTGTGTTAGCCACTTAAGATTCCTCCAGCCATGAGAAATCTATTCAAAGAATTCATGCCCCACTCAAGAGTAAGAAGAACAGATTAACTGCCCTACTTTGGTGGGGTCAGAACAAGAGAGTTAGTCCAGTGTCATTATTATCAATATCCTTCATGATGTTTGAAATCTGGACTTTAGGACAAGGGAGCACTCTGGATCTCTTACATCATGGGTTATTCTCCTCAGATAATATTACCCACATTTTACAGATAAGAAAATGGAGATTCTGAGAGATTATGCCATGTCCATGTTATACTTGCTCCCTCAAAAACCAAAACATAAGAAGAGAGGAAACTGAAAAGAAACCTCTATTAGACTAGGGGGTGCTAGACTAAAAAGCCAGAAGTCCTTAAAGTGATGCCAAATCCTTATACTCAGTGGTCCAGCTGTGGCTAACTTTGCACAACTTACTCTATGTCTCTGGGATCCTAGTTTCCTCAAATGCATAATGAGAGAGTCATGCTGGAGGCTATTTCCAGTTCTTAAGGTCCTTGGCATTAACCTATAATGGGAAAAGTTCTGGCATCATAGTCATAGCTTCTGGCAAGTTGCCACCTTCTCTGAACCTGTTTCTTCATCTGTTAGAATGTAAGGACTGATCTTCTGAGTGGTCCTGAAGTGGTTCCTTATGACTCAAAAGCATTTTAGTTTGTTAAATGATTTTTAAAATATCTCCATCAGACATGATTATCATATGGAGTCTCTTAATTGTATCCCCCCATATACAACATTTTATTTTTTATAGAACCTTTTGTAGTAGTACAAAACCATTTAAAATACATGTGCAAATATTGATGAAATTTACTTCTGACGTCCCCCCCCAGCTTTAATTTTCATATAGCAGGAAGTAGTTAACTAATTCTAAAAAAATGAATGCTACACAGATTTGTGAAAATCTTCAGCTGTTATTTTTCATCCAGCTTTTAATAATGTGGTAACTGTAAAAAGAAACTTCTCCTCCTCCTTCTTCAGTTGGAAAAAGTCACTGTCCATACCTCCCCATTACCCCGTATCTATCAGGGATCAAATGCCTGCTAAATCTTAAGAATTCTTCAAAATAATTGAAAAACAAATGACAGAGGAACCTTGAGAGCTTCAATTTGGCATCATACGCAAGTGTTTGGGTCCTTCTCTGAACATTTTTTCTCTATAAAATCTGGGTGGAGATACAATAGACTTAGCGGAAAGAAATTTAGTAATGTTTACTTCTAGTTAGGGGAAAAGAAATCACCAAATAGATGCTATTTGTCCTTTGTCTCTCTCCTGCCAGTTGGAATGCAGAAAATGTCACCATATATAGGGAGAAAAAAAAAGGAATAGAAAACTTGAGAAACTTAGACCCTAGCTACAGTGTGTAAAGTCCCATATTCCAATAGACAGACAATTGTTATTCTGCACGACTAATTCTGAGTTCTTATTGATTTCAAACTTTTGTACAGCTGAGTGCAGCCATTGTGATATTTTTTTCATGCTGATACTTAATGTCATTAAGGATCTTTTCATCACATTCACTAGGGAATTCTGGGTATGGGAACATCTGCCACCAATGCAGACCAAAACCATCTCTGAATCTACAGATCAGTCCTAGGGAGTTGCCTAAATAAGCTTGGAAATAACTTTGCTTGGAGTCAGAGGACTTGAGTTCAATTCTTTCCTTTGTCACTTACTATCCTTGTGACTTTGGACAAGTCAACTTACCTTTCTGGGCTTCATTTACTTCACTTTTAAAGCATAAGCCTTATAGTAGATGAGCTCTAAGGGCCCTTCAAACTCGAAAACCATGACCCTATGAAATAAAAACAGTCAGGCTACGTGATTTGCCCAAAGTTTCACAGCTAGTAAATATCATTGGCAGGAGCAGGGCTTTCTGACTCTGCAAGCTCAAGCACTGCCAATTACCATTATCGCAAATTTGAAATGCCTGAAGTTTCCCCCGTCTTACTATGACCATATGTTGTATGCGACGTTGTAAAGTTAACTTCAATATATTCTCTTTTCATTCAGTAACTATATATATTTGACCCCTACTATGTGTGTGTGTGTGTGTGTGTGGTGCTGTGCTTCTAGCCCAGGGTCCACCGTAAACTGAAGGGGAAACAGTGATCACAAACGGATAAAACATTTTCTGATCCTGAAGGGTCTTAGAGACAAGCAATAATAATAAACATGTTGCAATTTATAAACTGCCTTATTGACATTACCCCCTGGAAACTCAAAGTAGCCCTTTGAAAGTAGGGTCAGTAGGAATTCTTACTGTATTTTGGCGATGACAAAATTCAATCAGAAATACGCTAAGGGCTTGCACAAGGCCTTTCCTTTTCCCACGTTCAGTCCTGTTTCAGTTTTATCATATTATTTGAGATAGGGAGGATAGGAGGTTTACCCAAATAACTGTAATCTACAATAATGTCCTCACAGTTCCAAGGAGGGTATGAGATTGGGGAAGATTTTTATGGAAGTAATAGTCATCCAACCTTCCTTGAAGAATTGCTAGGGTTTCAACAGGTAGATGGGGGATCTGAGGCAAAGAGTCTCAGACATAAGTATTGTCTCAGAGCGTAAGAGAAGTGAAAGTAATGTGAGATAAACTTGGAAGGTATGTTGGGCCAGACTGCTAAGGGTCTTGAAGGCCAGATGAAGGGATCTGGACCTTATTGGTAAGCATTCAGAAGATGCATAACATGTGACATACGATGAGAGTTATTTTGATTCAGTTGAATTGGCAGCAGTATACAGAACAGATTGAATGGGGGAAAGAAGGCAGCAGGGAGACCAATATAGAACATTACTGCAATATTCCAAATGAGCTACAATAAAGGCCTTATCTGGGGTGTGGAAAGAAATGTACAGATGAATGGGAGAGATAGTGCCGAGATAAAATTTAAAAGATGGTGATTGTGGAGGGCAAAGCAGTGGAAGGAGTCAGAGGTAATAACTCAGACTTTGAGCCTGGACAACTTGAAGGATGGTGGTGACATTAACAGAGATAGGATAGTTAGGAGGATAAGGAAATGGTTTTTATGAGAAGACTTAAGGATCATCCAGAGGACAGTGGAGAGGTGCAAGCTGGGTCTGAACAGGTAACATCCCATTCCCAATAAGGAACTAAGAAGATATTTCGGTAGAGGGCTGTATCCCTGAAGCCAATATTTTCATAAGATGCCACACTAGGGTGGCATTGTTTTGATTTGCTAACTGGATTTCTTTGTTACTTGAAGGAATTCTCTCTGGGGGAATAATGGAATTGAGAAGTGCCAGTTTTGAATTAAGGAAAAGCAACAGTCAACCTTTTTTTTGAAGGCCACTGGATCTAGAGTCATATAAAGTGATTATTAGTGAGTCAAGAAAGTACATCTACAAATGGAAAGACTGTATCAGATTGCCTTCTCTTGGGGGAAGGGTTGAGGGAAGCGAAGAAGAGAGAAAAAAATTATAAAACTCAAAATCATGCAAAAAAAATGATTGGTAGAAACTACCATGTATGAAATTGGAAAACAAATAAAAATATTTATAGAATTAAAAAAAATAAAATACATTTTCCATAGACATATGGGGCTAGAAACCACATGGCCATCAGTTAAGAAATGAGTAGATAAAGGAATAGAAGCTACAAGTGACCTTTGCAAAAAGTTAAAGGCACCAAATTAGATTATTTCCATTTTTTTGTTCTTAATTCAGTGTCCTGGTCTCCAGGGTATTTATTTATTTATTTGTTTGTCTTTTACAAGGCAAATGGGGTTAAGTGACTTGCCCATGATCTGACAGCTAGGTCAATATTAAGTGTCTGAGATCCAATTTGAACTCAGGTACTCCTGACTTCAGGGCTGGTGCTCTATCCACTATACTACCCAGCTGCCCCAAGGTCATTTATTTTTAATTGGTGCTTATTCCTTTTGTGAGAGAAATGTTCATGCAATGAGAACTTCAAAATCTGTTTTCAGACATCACAGCATAATATTTATGAACTGGGGAGGGGACTTGAATTCTTATCTAGATTGTGAAGAATGTAGTGTGTTGGTCTTCACCAGGTGTGGAGGGGAGCCCTTAGGAAATCCAATACAAAGGAGAATGGCCCAGCCAATCACAAGGCTGGAAGAGTTTTCCTTATCCCATTCCAGGGATAGCAAACCCCAAACCAGTTCTCAACCCATCAAGAGTGACATAGAGGGGTGGCTAGGTGGCACAGTGGATAAAGCACCAGCCCTGGAGTCAGGAGTTCCTGGGTTCAAATCCCGTCTCAGACACTTAATAATTACCTAGCCAGGTGGCCTTGGGCAAGCCACTTAACCCCGTTTGCCTTGCAAAAACCTTAAAAGAAAAAGAGTGACCAAGAGATCTTGACCTAATGCTACTGAGTTTGTGCAATTAGGTAATTGAATATTAACCCACACACACATTAGCATATCATGCATTTTATGATGTGGGGGGGGGGATCATATTAGGGACATATCATGTAATGGAGGGACCTTTTAGATTGTAACTCAAACTCTGAGAGCCTATGTACATCCAAGAGGGAGGGGAAAGAGGTTCTGAGAACCATAAATTACCTGACTCCCAAGACCAATGTGTGCCTCATGCCTAGGTGAGGTACCTGTATCTTGTAAGGTGTATCTTGCAAGGTTCGTGAATAAAATGTACAATTTTCTCTCACTCTAGCAGGCTTTTCTTTTCATTCATTTATAACATAGATCATTCTACATGTTTTTTCGCACATGAGGAAACTGAGTCCCATCGAGGCATCTCAGGGGACATCAGAGTACACAAAGCACTGAGCCAGAAGTCAAGAAGACCTGAGTTTAAATCCAGCTATAGATATTTTGAGAATTATGATTTTCAAATTATTAGTATATATTCATTGCATCTCAATGAGTATTAACTCTGTTTTGTAATTCACCTTCCCCCTAATGATTCATGGATACAATCCCTTCTTCTACATTGTGAATCCCTTAACATTGAATAAGGAAGTCCATTGTCCATCTGTGACATGGAGAAATACTTTTCTTTAAATATACCCTAGTCCTTTGGCAAGAGGAGCGTCCAGGCTTTGAGAATCAATTCAAGACTTTCTCTCACAGGCCCTGATCCTTAAAATAAGGAAATGACCTAGTAATAGCAAAGGCATTGGATTTGAAATCAAGAAAATCTGGATTCCAATTTTTCTTCTCTCACTTCCTGTGTGACCCAGGAACAAATCGCTTAACTTTTTGAATCAGTTTCTTCTTCTTCTTTTTTTAGTTTTTTTTTTTTTTTTTTTTGCACGGCAAATGGAGTTAAGTGGCTTGTCCAAGGTCACACAGCTAGGCAATTATTAAGTATCTGAGGCTGGATTTGAACTCAGGTCCTCCTGACTCCAGGGCCGGTGCTCTATCCACTGTGCCACCTAGCTGCCCCCAGTTTCTTCTTTTCATAAAATGAATATCAAATAGAACCAAGCATTTGGGGGTATGAACAAGCTATAGATTTCTTTTACATGACTATTGTTATTTATTTTAATAGAAAGTGACACTGGACAAGGACAGTTCTCAGGTGATAATTACTTTCCCAGTAGTGGTCATCACCTCCTATAAGATTTATTTTCTAGAGAGTTGCCTAGACCAGTCAGAAGTTGGGTAACTTGCCCAGAGGCCAAAAGCCAGTATGTGTAGGAGGCAAGCCATGAACCCAGACCATAATGACTCCTGGGCTGATTTTCATTCATCCTATGTCATAGTGCTTCTCCATTTGCTATAAGGAAGGATTTTTGCATTAAGCATGGGAAATATAATAGTGATAGTAATGCCAGAAAAAAATAAAAGCAAAAAGAAAAAAAGAAAAAAATGGAAGAAATCGAAGGTCATTGAAGCATTTGAAAATATTTCACACTGAGAGAAATGCTTATTTCTATCGTATTTGAATAGCCAGTTATTCAATTAGGAGTGAGATTTTTCTCCTTCCTTTTCCTCATTTAGAGATCAACCTCTGTAGGCTATTCAGATAGTTTTGGAGTGCAGGGCTGATAATAATATGAGATATTGGGTGAAAAGCACCCCACTGGGAAAGTTTAGATCGGATCACAAGGTAAAGAAATGTTAGTTTAGGTGAACTGGTGGATTCTGGCCCATTGTGTTTTAGTCAGACAGGTCTCAGGGGAAATGGATTCCCCTTTTTATCTAGATTTCCCTAGCCTGCTGTGATCAATCAGGGAGAGATAACTCTCTTTATCCAAGGCTGAGTGAGCAGTCTTGTTCCCCAGATCCTCACTGGAATTAGACAGTCTAACATTATAAAGTTAATTCTTTCATTTGTTAAACAATAGAGTTGATTTCCACCCTCAGGAATACCCACTGTTCTGAGGACATTTAAGTGTTGAGTGGGTTCCATAAAGGGGTCTTTGGCATTTGGGAGTGCCACTATCCCCTTTGATTAATTACCCCCTACCAAGATTAATAAAATGATTAATCACACAGAAACTCGAACTTTTTATAAGTCACAGAACAAAATATAAGACAGACCAGAGGGAAAGAGAGATGGTCAGTTAACTTTTAAATTTACATCTACTTGACCACCATCTCCTCCCCAGACCCTAGTCAACAAGTCAGGACTCTGAATCCAAGATATTTGAGAATAGCAGACTCCTTCAGAAAACCAGACCTTTCCTCAGTCCAGCCCCTGTAGCCATCGTGGAGGAGAGAAAGCTTTGTGAAGAAGGGCCCTGCCTTCTTCATCATCAATAGGAGCAGCTGTAGACCAAATGTCATCAACATGCTGCTGATAATCACAGAAACCCTAAAAGTGGCAGCACTCCTAAGAAAACCAGTCCTGCTCCTAATCCAACCCTCCCTGCCATCATTCAGGAAATGGCCTGTATAGAAAAGAGGCCAGTCATCTCCATCAGTTGCCAATCATCTTACATGGCAGGCCAGTCTGCCTCGCTAAAAGATTAATCCACCCTGGGGACAGACATGAGATGGCACATGCCAGGAAAGTCAATCACTATCATCTTGACCACTGTCTCTCCTCAATTGCTGATGGAGACATCCTAGGACCCTAAACTCAAGAGCCTTGGAAAGAGCAATGCTTCCAGCTTGGTACCTGCCCCCATCATCCTGGGAAGCCATCCCTGTGGAGATACTGCCTGGTCACTTGCTACTGTTGTTGCTATTGAACTCCCAGAAAAGAAGGTTCTTGTCCCCAAAGCCCATGGTCCTGTCAACTGGTTTACATTAGAAACTTAAGTAATTTTATCAGTGAAAAATGCACCCCAGGGACTATGTAAAACCTTCCATTTATATTGTGTCTGCTCCCATCCTTTACTCCCAAGAAATGGGAACTCCATACGAGCAGAGCCTGTTTTATTTTTCTACTTGTAGCCTTAAAATGTTGATCAGGACTTTGCAAAGAGTAAGCATTTAATAAATGTTTTACGAATTCATTCATTTTATTATTTTTAAATAGAGATGTGTGTCTTTATAGTGACTTTTTAAGTAGAAATGTTGGACTTTTTGTTTATTTTTTTGTTTTTTTCAAATTCACACTATCAAAAAATATGCTATTTTTTAAAATAAGTAGAGTATAATGAGGAACCTCTATATAGGTCTGGGATTTGATGCTACTAGAACAGTGTCATCAGGATATAGGATATATATATATATATATATATATATATATATATATATTTGTATGTATATATATATATATATCCCTAGTCATATGAAAAATTGCTGTAAATCACTACCTATTAGAGAAATGCAAATGAAAGCATCTCTGAGGTAGCACCTCACACCTCTCAGGCTGGCCAATATGACTAGAAATGACAATGATCAATGTTGGAAGGGATATGAGAAATCTGGGACACTAATATTTTGGTGGAGCTGTGAACTCTTCCAAGCTTTCTGGAGAGCTATAGGGGAGAAATCTCTTTTCCTTTTGGAAAGTATGGCCATACTCCATCAGAGAGGCACTCACATTTCCTGGGCAGAAGAGTGAAACAAGTACTTCTCTGGGACTAGAAAGAAACTATGAAAAAAAGAAATGAGGAAAAGAGTTTGAATTTACCTAATGAATTTTACAGCATCATCCTCTAGAAACCCTGGAAGCATTCATCAGTCCTGAAGTCAGGGCCTCAGACTCTAGCTGTGTGACCTTGGGCAAGTTACTTGACTCTGCCTGTAATGCTGGGCAATCTCCAACAACCTAACCTGTATCTGGCCACTGGATCCAGATGCCTCCCAGGTGTCATGGTCTTCTTCAAGAACAAAGGACAAGGGGTAGCTAGGTGGTGCAGTGGATAGCACACCGGCCCTGGAGTCAGGAGTACCTGAGTTCAAATCCAGCCTCAGACACTTAATACTTACCTAGCTGTTTAACCTTGGGCAAGCCACTTAACTCCATTTGCCTTGCAAAAACCTAAAAAACAAAGAAAAGAACAAAGGACAAACATCAGTCTCCCACAGAAGAACTGCCAGGTGTCCCAGCTTGCATGACTCCTTTAAGAACTCAGCGAACTAGACTTTTGACAGTCTTCTGACCATTGGATAACATTTCCTTCTTGTTGATATTACTTTCTTTACTGAAGTTTAAATTGAAAGAAAAAGCCAATCTCCATACCATTTGAAATCCCCTTTGAGTAGAGTCTGATTAGATTCTGGCCTTTACTTTGTAGAACGAAATGTCTGTGTCCTCTTCTTATGTTCTGGATGTAGTCTTTTTCTATAGTCATTTTAACTCCAATGGCATAACTCATCCATCCTGATGAAAACATTCTAATATCACTACATTACTGACTTTTCTTCATAGTTCTTTCCTGTGACTATCTTAAAAATATTTAAATGTCTACCAGTTATCCTAGGTTTCCACAATCCCTGTTGATGGCAGAAGAATCAGAGTTGTACTATACATTTCAAATTTTTGACATATACCTGAAACCTTAGCAAGAAATTGGTAATGATTGTATATAATTGGAAAACAAATAAAATATATGATTTTTAAAAATTTTAAAAAGAAAATAATAATGATCAACTACTTTGTAGTTACCATTGTCTAAAAATGATATAATCATAAAATGATTGTAAGTGTCTATTATTAGCACAAGATATTCCTTTGATGAGATATCTATGTGGATCCTTGCTTCATCTTGCCACATCCCAATCCCTCCAAGCTTTCTGGTCTTTTGTAATTTGCAGCCCATTCTATCTTCTCACTGTGTAACTCTTGTCCATAACTTCCCATTAATTCTCCAGAGAGGATCTGTTTAATGGACTGGAAATTTTTCTGTGATTCTTTTTATGGATACCAATGAAATAGTTGCCCTGTCCTTCCATTAACCCTCATTCTTGCTATATTTTCAACTCTTTTCCTTTTCTGATCTTACAGTTCTTGTGAATGCCTTTCATGTACTTTCTCACATGTATGCCATTAATAGTACTATGCTGAAATCTATTTTGTATATCTTCTTGTTCTCTTCTGGATCACCTATAATCTTGATTTTTTCTGAGATTATGTTGTTCTGTGATTGGCAGTAATACCACATTATTGGAAGAATAATGTTATTTTAAAAAGAGTCTGACAGCAACAAGCATCTTGGGATTATTAAAAATACTATATACTGTCCCAAATGGGATACAACCGAAACTTTTCTTCTTATTGAACTCTGGACTGATCTGACACATACATACACACCACACACACAAACACACACACACACACAAAGAATTTCAAATATCTATGTCTATATATACACATATATATAAACATATTCCTCTAACACTCATGTATACTCACATTTATGTGCTTTCTCCATCAATTATCCAATTATAAGCCATTATCTAGATAATAGACATTTTTTACCTACTTTCTTTTTTTCCATAGTAGTGAGTCGCTTTAAATTGTGAGATTTTGTTTTTTAAAAGAAACAAACCATTCCCCAATGGACAAATGGTCAAAGGATATGCAAAGGCAATTTATAGCTAAGGAAATCAAAGCAATCCATAGTCATATGAAAAATTGTTCTAAATCACTATTAGATAAATGCAAATTAAAGCAGCTGTGACGTACCACCTCACGCATCTCAGCCTGGACAATATGACCAGAAAGGAGAATGATCAATGTTGGAAGGGTTGTGGGAAATCTCCACATTGTTGATGGAGCTGTTAACTTATCAAACCTTTCTGTGAGGAATTTTCAATGATGCCCAAAGGACAAGAAAAATGTACATACCCTTTGACCCAGCAATACCACTACTGGGTCTATACCCTGAAGAGATGATGAAAAAAGGGTAAAAATATCATTTGTAAAAAAATATTCATAGCAACCCTGTTTGTGGTGGCAAAGATTTGGAAATTAAGTGAATGTCTTTCAATTGGGGAATGGCTTAACAAACGATGGTATATGTATGTCATGGAACACTATTGTTCTATTAGAAATCACGAGGGATTGGATTACAGAGAAGTCTGGAAAAACTTGCATGAATTGATGCTGAGTGAGATGAGCAGAGCCAGGAAAATATTGTACACCTTAACAACAACATGGAATGATGATCAACCTTGCTGGACATGCTCCCTGCATCACTGCAATGATCAGGGACAATTTTAGGGGATCCATGACAGAGCATATCATCTGTATCCAGAGAAGGAACTATGGAGTTTAAACGAAGACCAAGAATTATTATCTTCAATTTTTAAAAAGTTGTCTTACGTGTTGCACAATTTTGTTATCTCTAATATTTTCTTTCTTCCTTATGGACATGTTTTTTTCTCTCTCAAAATGTTCAATTTTGATGTAGGGATATCATGGAAGCAAATGTAAAGACTATATCACATTTCCTTCTATTGGATGGAGGGGTGAGGGAAGGGAAGGAGGGGGAAAAATTATAAAATTCAAAACCTTGCAAAAACATAGATGCTACTATTTTATATAATTGGAAAACAAATAAAATATTTATATGATTAAAAATTAATAAATAAATTTGATTCAATCCTCTATATATTTTAGAAATGAGTCCTTTGTCAGAAATAGTAGTTGTAAAAATTGTTTCCCAATAAACTACATTCCTTTTAATCTTGGGTGCAGTGATGTTGTTTGTGGAAAAAAAACATTTTTAACTACATTAATTAATAAGAATTATTTAATTTGCTTTTTATAATGTTCTCTAACTCTTCTTTGGTCATAAACTGCTACCCTTTCCATAATTCTAACAGGTAATTTTTCTTGTTCTCCTAATTGTCTTATAATATCACCTTTTATATCCAAATCCTGCACACATTTTAACCTTATCTTGGTACAGGGTGTAAGATGCTGGTCTATTCCTAATTTCTGCCATACTATCTTCTAGTTTTCCCAGCAGTTTTTATCAAAGAGTTCTTATCCAAGAAGGTGGATTCTTTGGGTTTATCAAACAGTAGATTACTGTAGTCATTTCACTGATCCACCACTCTCTTTCTTAGCCAGTACCAGACATTTTTGATAACTGATACTTTATAATTTTAAATCTGGTATGACTAGCTTGCCTTCCTTTGCATTTTTTCATTAATTTTCTTGATATTCTTGATCTTTTGTTCCTCTATGTGAATGTAGTTACTATTTTTTCTAGCTCATGAAAGTAATATTTTGGAAGTTTGATTGGTAAGACACTTAATAAGTAATTTAATTTAATTAGAATTGTCATTTTTATTATATTAGCTCAGCCTACCCATGAGCAGTTGATATTTGCTCAGTTATTTAAATCTGATTTTATTTGTGTGAAAAGTGTTTTATAGTTGTTTTCATAAAGTTTCAGAATCTGCCTTGTTAGACTCCCAAGTAACTTATGTTATCTGACGTTATTTTAAATGGAATTTCTCTTCCTATTTCTTGATGCTGTATCTTGTTAGTAATATATAGAAATACTGAGCATTTATGTGTTTATTTTATATTCTGCAACTTTGCTAGAGTTGCCAATTGTTTCTAATAGTTTTTGAGATGATTTTTCTAAGGTTCTCTAGGTATACACCATCATATCATCTCCAGAGTGAAAATTGTGTCTCCTCTTTGCCTATTCTAATTCCTTCTATTTCTTTCTCCTCTCTTATTGCTAAAGCTAGCATTTCTAATACAATTTTGAATAGTAGTGGTGATAAGAGGCATCCTTGTCTCACCCCTGATTTATTGGCAGTGCTTCTAGTTTATCCCTATTACAAATAATGCTTGTTGATGGTTTCAAGATAGATACTGCTTATCATTTTAAGGAATAATATGTTTATTCCTATGCTATCTAGTGTTTTAAATTGGAATGGGTGCTGTATTTTGTAAAATGCTTTTCAGCATCTATTTAGATAATTATATGATTTCTGTTAGGTTTGTTATTGATAGGGTCAATTATGCTCATAATTTTCTGAATATTCAACTAACCCTATATTCCTGGTATAAATCCTGCTTGGTCAGTGTTTTATCCTAGTGAAAACTCACTGTAATTGCTTTGCTAATATTTTATTTTAAAATTTTTGCATCCAAATTCATTAGAAAAATTGGTCTATTGGTTTTTGACTCTTCCTGGGTTAAGTATCAGCACCATACTGGTGTCATAGGAGGAATTTGGAAGAGTTCTTTCTTCACTTTTTTTCATAGTTTGTATAGACTTGGAAATAATTGTTCCTTGAATGTTGGGTAGAATTCACTTGTGAATCCATCTGGCCTTGGAGATTTTTATTAGAGAGTTCATTGATGGCTTGTTGAATTTCTTTTTCTGAGATAGACTTATTTAAGTATTTAATTCCCTCTTTTACGCTAGGCAGTTCATATTTTTGTAAATATTCATCCATTTCACTTAGATTATCAAATTTATTAATATACAGTTGGGAGAAATAGCTCCAAGTTATTACTTTAATTTCACCCTCTTTAGTGGCAAATTCACCTTTTTCATTTTTTATACTTGTAATTTGATTTTTTTCTTTCTTATTTTTAGTCTAATTAATCAAACTTTGTCTATTTTATTGTTTTTTTCATAAAACCAACTCTTGGTGTTATTTATTAATTCAAATTTTCTTGCTTTTGATTTTATTAATTTCATCTTTAATTTTTAAATTTTATAACTTGTTATTTGAGGATTTTTAATTTGATGTTTTTCTGATGTTTTTCTAATGTTTTTAGTTGCATGCTCAATTCTTTGATTTCTTCATTTTATTCAGGTAAGCATTTAGAGATACAATAAAATCCTCAACTACTTTGGCTGTATCCCATAAGTTTTGGTATGTGGTCTTCTTATTGTCGTTGTCTTGGATGAAATCATTTAGTTTCCAATTAGTTTTAGATCTATCTCTCCATGGCTGTATATTGTATGTGATTTTTATTGCATCATGGTCTGAAAAGGATATATTCAATAATACAAATTAATGAAAAAAAATTGACAAGGTATGTATTCAGTATTTCCACTTTTCTGCATTTGATTGAGGTTTTTTAATGCCCTAGTACGTGGTCAGTTTTTGTCTAGGTACCATGTACTGCAGGTAAAAAAAGGCATATTCCTGTTTATCCACATTCATTTTTCTCCATGGGTCTATCATATCTAAGTTTTCTAACATTCTATTCACCTCTTTCATTTCCCTCTTGCTTATTTTATGTTTAAATTTATCTAATTTTGACAGAGGGAGATCGAGGTCCCCCACTAGTAGAGTTTTGCTGTCTATGTCCTCTTGTAAATCATTTAGTTTCTCCTTTAAAAATTTTTATGCTATACCACTTGGTACATACATTTTTAGTATTGAAATTACTTCATTGTCTATGGTACTTTTTAGGAGGATATAGTTTCTTTCCTTATCTGTTTTAATGAGATCTATTTTTGCAACTGTTTTGCCTGAGGTAAGTATTGCTACCCCTGCTTTTTTTACTTCTGTTGAAGCATAAAATGTTCTGCTCCAGCTTTTTACTTTTACTCTGTATGTATCTCTCTAATTCAAATGTGTTTCTTGTATGGGATTCTGGTTTTTAATCCACTCTATCTGCTTCTGTTTTATGGGAGAGTTCATCCCAATTGCATTCAAAGTCATAATTGTTAACTTTTTATTGCCCTCCATGCAATCTCCCATCTTCTGTATCCCCTTCTATCACCTTATCCTTCCTCCCCAGTATTTTGCTTCTGAATTCTACCTCCTTCAATGTGTTTACCCCCTTGTGTCCACCCCCTCCTTTTTCTTTTCCCTTTATAATTTCTCCTTCTTCTTCCCCCTTTCCCTTTTCCCCTACTTCTTTCTCTCCCTTTTATCAATCCCTCCTTCCCTCCTTTCCCTTTTTCCTCCTATCACTTGAAAAGTAAGATAAATTTCTAAACTCAACTAAGTGCATGTGTTAAGCCCTATTTGAGCCAAATCTGATAAGAGTAAGATTCAGGTGGTTCTTACCTCCTCCCTTCTTCCCCTCTGTTACAATGGATACTTTGCACTTCGTCATGTGATGTAATTTACCCCATTCAACCTCCCCCTTCCTTCCATCTCTTCACTGTCTCCCCTTTTTAATGAAATATTTTTAAAATCATTCCATCAAAGTCATGGACATACCATGAATGTCCATACTTTCAGCCTCAGTATATTTCCTCTAATAGAGTTACAGTTTTCAACAATTGTAAGAGTCTTCCTCCCAGGTGAGGATGCAGTTTAATTTTATTGAATAAGTTTTTTTTGTCTTTCCCCTGTTTAACTTTTCATGTAGCTCACAAGTTTCCCATTTGAAGATCTAATTTTTGTTTAGCTCTAGTTATTTTATCAGAAAAGATTGAAAGTCACCTATTTTGTTAAATGTCCATCTTTTCCCTCTGAAAGAGAAAGCTCAGTTTTTCTGGTTCATGGATTCTTACTTGTAATCCAAGCTTCCATGATCTCTGGTCCTTTAATATTGATGCTGTGTAATCTTGACTGTGACTCCTTTGGATTTGAATTGCTTATTTCTGGCCACTTCCAGGATTTTCTGTTTGATCAGATAATTCTGGAGTTTTGCCACAATATTCATTCGTGTTTTCATTTTGGGATCCTTTTCAGGAGAGGATCAATATATTTTTTCAATGACTATTTTTCCCTCTTGTTCTGGAATGTCACAGCATTCTTCTTAACCATATCCTGGAGTGTGTAGTTTATGCTTTTTTTTTGGTCAAGTTTTGCATATAGTCCTATGATTCTTAATTTATTTCTTTTGGGTCTATTTTCCAGGTCATTTGTTTTATCAATGAGATATTTTCTATTTTTTCATTTTTAAAATTTTGATCAACAGATTCTTGGTGTCTCATGAAGTCAATAATTTCCACAGATTCCAGTTTTTTTAAGAGAAGAATTTTCTTCATTTATCTTTTGCATCTCCTTTTCCAATTTGTCAATTCTATTTTTGAAGGAGTTATTATGCTTTCCATTTGCCCAATTGTGTTTTTAATGTAATTATTTTATTACTTCATTTTTAGTTATAATGCTATATAAATGTTCACTAATATTATGTTTATTTGGTTGTTAACAAATCTTTATTGAGGAATGAAATCAATGACCATGCTAGGTGGCAAAATCTTATATTTTTTACCCCCTTAGTAAGTTCTGTAATATGCAAGATCTGCTCTACAGTAGAGAGCCAGCCACATACATCTTCCTCTTCACTTCTCATGATCTTTTCAAAGATAACCCTTATGATTACACTGACCAAATAATGACAGGAAATAAATAGCACTCTGTTGGGGAAACATGGTGTTTTTTAAATGGAATAACTTTATGGAAAATACAATCTTTTAAAGTAAATATTTCATTGGAAACTAAATATTAAGCTTCAATATAAATGACAAAAAATGCTTAGTAGCTATTTATATTTAATTTCATTAATTTCAATAATTTCTAGGTTTTCTCCTCAAAGACCTCCTATTAGCATCTTTTTTCCATTCATTCTCATTTTACTTCATATAATGGCAGTTACTGTTTACTCCATTCCTCTCACTCTGCTTTTTAACTTTGCTCTATTTCATGAAGGTCTTTCCACAATCCTCATGCCTGGTCATTTAATTTCATTAAACTCTTTCATTGTATTAATTAACCACACACTTTTCTTCATTTCCCTATCATTGAACATTTAGATTCTTTATAGTTTTATTTGAATGTTTGTAGTTACATATAATGTTGTTATGAAAATTTTGAATAGATATTTCTTTGGGTGACAAGCATTGAAACTTTTTAACACTTAGAATACTGTCAGTCACCAGGCATTTATTATATGGCAGGAATTCTACTAGTCACTGGGTATACAAATGCAAAAGTAGAACTGCCTACCCTCAAGCAACTTATATACCATTGAGAGGATGGGACATTTTATTGAGGAGTTGAGGCCAGCTAAGGGAACTTTGGTAGAGATCAGAGGTTCTTAGCTTTAATTCATAGACCTTTTTTGGCAGTCTGGTGAATCCCTTAGTTTTGAAATGAAAATGCAGAGATTTCAAGGGAAATCAATTATATTGGAATATAGTTAACAAAATGTATTGGGGAAAAAAGTATGTAAGCCCAAGGTTAAGAAAGATTCCTTTAGGACCTCTCACAGAGATTGTGAATAGAGTCAAAGGTTAATAGACTGGCCCTTTGTAGTGGCAGTGGTGATATTGATATGTTTTCTGATGAAGAGGTTGAAAGCTTAGTGAGATTCTGGAGCAGGGAGTGGGTGGAGATAGAAGCAAATATGCAGCAACAGGCTCCTGGTAACCTGGTGAATGGGTCAATAGATTATTCTGAACAGATATTATAAAAGGATGGCAGATTAGAAAATAGGAGAAAACTTCAAGGATAGATAAAATCCCAAAGATCATGTACTTTCTAAAGATTCTTTATAAATATAGGATAATCTCTTGGTAAAACCAGAACCATTTCTTCTGTATTAATGTAATTATTGGTCATATAGATGGATGGATAACTGGATGAATGGATGAAGATTTATCATTTCCAATAAGAAATGTGTAATTACTCTTGAGGGTGTTACAACCACCGGGACAACGGGAGATCGATAGTTAAAATGGAGGAGACAAAAACTGAGGCATAGAAGGTTAAAATAAGAGTGAGAACAGTGAAATAAGCAAAGAAACAAAAAAAAATCATGCATTTTGATCCTATTTCCCTTAAATACTTTAGTGTGTGTATATATATTGTCTATGAATTAAAGCTAAGAACCTTCTGATCTCTAACAAAGTTCCCTTAGCTGGCTCCAACTCTTCAATAAAATGTCCCACCCTCTCACCCTCTCAATAGTATATAAGTTGCTTGTGGGCAGGCAGTCCTATTTTGCATTTGTATACCCAGTGACTAGTAGAATTCCTGCCATGTAATAAATGCCTGTTGACTGACAGTACTCTAAGTGTTAAACATTTTCAATGTTTTTCACCCAAATTCACATGTGTATATATGTATATATTTATAATATATAGTTATATATTTCACTTGAAACACATGTATATGTGTGTTTTTAAATAAAAGGGATCACTGAGGCCATCTGATTCAATTCCCTTACTTTCCAGATGAGGAAAATTCTTCCTATGTTGATTTACCCAAGAATGTGGAACCATGTAACAGAAGTAAATGATCTCTGCACGTTCACAACAAATACTAAAAATTAGTCAAGAAACTTGTGGTGGAATCTAGTTGGGAGATATATGGTAGGAATAGGACTAGTGACTGATCCGGTGATTTCATTGGCATCGGGAATCTCTTGTCCCAGTGCAGGCAGGTGCCTCTTCTACAGCTTCTATTTCTGGGGAATTTCTTAAAGCAATAATGTCAATTAAAAATAAACAAGAGATCACTGAGGGTTGCATATTAACTTATAACCCACAAGTTAATATTACCTGTGTTGGATTTTTAAAATTTGTTTTGCTTAACCTAACCCAATTACATTTTAATCTGCTTTTGTTTACACTCAGGATTTAGGCCTTTGGGACCCAGAATTAAGGGACTTACCCATATCACACATGTCAAAGGCAATACTTGAACCTGGGTCCTAATGGTTCTGGGATTGAGTTTCTACTACGTCATACTTTCTCTCTCTCCCCCCCCCCCATCTTTCTCTGTCTCTGTCTTTCTCTCCTTCTCTAAATAGAAGGTAAGTATTTGATTATCAGAGTTTGGGGGTTTGGTTTGGTTGCTCATTTATTTATTTTATTTTTCACTGATTTATTTTAGAAAATGTCGGTGAAGTTAACAGGTGTCTGTCATGGTGTGGATGTAGTTATGTGTATATATGTACTACATAAATGTAAATATGTGTTTAAATGTACACACACACACACACACACACATACACACACAAATGGCTATGCACCATGACAGGCAGCTATGGGGCCAATAAAGTTGCTCTAAAAAAAATTTTTTAAAAAATCAAAATAAAACCTCTAAACCTCAAATTAACTTCTGTTGACACAAATACATGTGGACATATAGACATACAAGCAGCATAACTTAGTGATCTCATACATATAGATATTCGTGTATGTATATTTTGAGAATGAATAAGAATATGATCATTTGCTTTTTATTGCCAATGAAACTGAGTCTTGGGGAAATGACTTAGCCAATATCACATACCTAGAATAGATTGGAAAGACAGGTCTCTGCTGTGATTCTGTAATTTTCAATTTTAAATCATGCTTAGCAGTCTCCATTTTCCTCTGGATGTTCTGAGGCATCAATGGAATATCTGTGTTTCCGTTCTGAACAAGTTCTAGTTATTTGATGACGATGTCCAGCTCGGAGTGCTTTAAAACCAACCAGTTGACTATTTTGATCAAGCTTAATTCCCTACAGTCATTGTCCTTTATAGAAACAATGCTATTTACTCCATTTTTTGTTTTTAACTAGACAATGTCTCTTTGCCTTCATGTAGGCTACTTTCCCAGATTATCTGCCCCTTCACCATCTACACCTAATCTTCTTAGAATTTGAACCATTTATTATTTTAGGTATGAACATGAAAAGAACAACGACCAATTGATAAAAAAAGTTTATTTTAATCTCTGCTTTATTTAGAGAACTGATCATCTAAGATGTTTGGGTCCTGTGTAAGTCTTACTTTTTCTTGAAACATGAGATAGAAAAAATAACACAGGCATGAAAACAATTTTGTGTTTTATATATAAGGAGAAAATCTGTTGTTTGTTTTATTTTTCCCATTCTTCCCTGGGTCTTGAACTTTTTTCTAACTGTCGGACTGCTGCTTAATTAAAGCATTCATTTAGATGATGAATATGGTTCTTCCTTATGAATGTCCTTTATGGAGACCTAGTAAACATACTTATTTTGATAGCTTTCTGTTTTTCTGGCTTTAGCATCTTCATTTCACTTACTCTGATCACCCTTGCCTCCTCATTTTCTTTGTGCATGCCCATTTCTTCTCCTGATTGGAGTAGTAGCTTCCTCCTTCAACCTTTTTCCCAATGTCCTGTCTGAGCCCAGACACATTGTCCCTTCAGTCCATTCACATCTTTAAGACTTGCTAGGGTTTGATACATGAAAAAAAATCTGCATATTGGAGATTGATTACTTTTAGGAATGGAAGCATAGGTAGATTGACTGTTAAAAACGTAACCTGGGATTATTTGTGGGGAGGGTGGAACAGTAAAGTCATTGTATAAAATGGTGGTAAGTGGCTTTTACTGGCAGGGAGAATTCATTTCCTTTTAACGGTATTGGAAAACATCCCAGCTCAAATCTCTTTCATTCACCCTAATCATTTAGGGAATGTCTGTTATACAGCTAATTCCTAGTACTTCCATGTCTTACTTTAAACAAACTCTATGTCATTTTACATGGAAGGTAAATTAGGGACTAATTTTTTAAATCAAACCCATAATGTGTAAAAGCAAAAAGACTCAATGCAGGGTTCTTTAACATATTACAGTCCCCTAATATATTTATTATTAATTATTATTGTTGTTGTTGTTTTGGCTGTGATCAACCCCATTGGGAAAGGAAGGAAAGCCAAATATTGAGGAGATGAGAGAGCATTTAGATGTTTAGAATGACAACTCACATTTACATAGCTCTTTGATTGATATTCAGAAACTTCCAGGGTGAAGCCAAGATGGAAGTGTAAAGCTAGCATGCTCCCAGAGCTTTTCCCTACCAAAAATAAATGAAGCCTCTGCACTGACATTCAAGCTATAGATACAACCAAGAAAAAGAGAGGATTCAAAGAAATTTTCAGTGGTAGACCTTGTGAAGGATCTTCAGTGAAGGTCTGTCTTTTGGGGGGAAAAGGGGATGTAAAGCCCAGGAGGTGGGAGACTTATAGTCACAGTGAAGTCCAGGTCCCAATAGCTTGAAAACAACAGAAGTCCTGGCAGCTAGATAGCAAACCAGCAGGGAGTATCAAAACCCCAAAGTCTGAACCCTGGGAACACCAGTGTAAAAGACAAAATTGGGTCAGAAACAAACCACTGATAAGTCAGAACCTAGACATAAAGGAGGAAACAAACCTTTGCAAAGGCAAGGCCTGAATGCATAGGCAACATCTTGGCCAACATCAAGCCAGGGATCAGACCTCAACTCCGGTGTAAAAAGCTTGGATCTATACTCCTTATATCCCAGGAGCAGAGCTAAAACAACAAAGATGAACAAAAAAAACTAAAAGAGTGCTCCCTACAGAAAACTACTTTACAGACAAAGATGATAACTATGCCATATCAGAAGAAGAAATCAGTGAAAAATCACTCACAAGGGAAGTCTCTAAAGAGTCTATGAATTGACTCAAATCCAAAAGCTCATTGAAGAGTTTAAAAACCAAAGAAGAGAGGAAGGAAACATGGAAAAAAGAAATTACAGTCATGCAGGAAAATTATGAAACACTGATCAGTGTATTCAAAACCTTTAAAAAGAAAACACAAAAGGTAATTGAAGAAAATAAAATCCTAATAATTAGAATTGAACAAATAGAAACCAACGAATCTATGAGACTACAAGATTCCATCAAACAAAATAAAAAGGCTAAAAATAATTGAAGAAAACCATAAAGTATCTTTTAGGAAAAACAAATGAATTGGAAAATAGATCCAGGAGAGATAATCATTGGACTACTAGAAAGCATTGATCTAAAAAAGAATCTGGAAAATATCATTCAGGAAATTATTAGGAATAACTGTCTAAATCTGCTAAAACAAGAAGACAGTATAATCATGGAGTTTGAACAAAGACCAAAGACTATTACCTTTAATTTAAAAAAAAGTTACCTTATGTAATTTTGCTATATCTTGTACTTCGTTTCTTCCTTAAGGATATGATTTCTTTCTCATCACATTCAGCTTACATCAACGAATACCACCGAAACAATGTAAGAAGTAACAAACTGCCTTCTGTGGGGGGTGGGGAGAGGGAAGCAAGATTAGGGGGAAAAACTGTAAAATTCAAAATAAGTAAAATCTTTTAAAAAAAAGAAAAGAAAAGAATGAATACACAGAACCCTTCCAGAAAGAGACCCCAGGATAAAAACTCCAAGGGCTCTTATAGCCAAATTCCAGAACTCTCAAATAAAGGGGAGATTATTGCAAGCAGCAAAAAGGAAACAATTTAAATACAAAGGAAACACAATCAGACTCACACAGGACCTATCACCCTCAACACTGAATGACCAGAAGACCTGAAATACCATATATCAGAGGACCTGAAATTACAACCCAGAATTTACTACCGTGCAAAATTCAGCATAAACAGTCAGGGGAAAGATGGATGTTCAACGAAATGGAGGATTTTCAGAATGTCCTGACACAAAGACCAAAACTGAAGAGAATTCAATTGCCAAATACATGACTCAAGAATTACCAAAAAAAAGGTAAATGGAAAGGGGAACACAGAGACAAAACAAACATTGATCAAGACCATCATATTGTATACAACCCTAAAAGGAAAGATCTAATTCTTGAGAACTTTACTTTTCCTAGGATAATTAAAGAGTTGAATATAATTGAAGAGATTGGACTTGAAGGATATGGGTAGAGTTGGGTCTTGTCTCTCTATTGAAGAGGTCCAAGATGAAATCACTATGTTTGAGACAAAAAGCCATGATGAAAAAACAGGGCTGTTAACTCTAAACTTAAGTTTCTCATTATCCTTTGACCCACTTTAATTCTGCTGTGCTGACAAAGCTTAGCACTTTATCTGATGAGGGCATAATGTGTAAAGTTCTCAGCCTTCAGAACCTCGCAGTACTTAGGACTCTCTAAGATTCTTATAGTTAGTTAAAACAGGGTTTAAATTAATCCTTGCTTCACTTAACAAGAGTTTAAGCATTCTGTTTGGGGAGGTGCAGGTAAAGAGAGGAAATAGACCTGGGGGAAGAGGTACAAATAATTCAAGAATTGATTTGGTTTTGGATGATACTTTGGTACATGAGGAGGATCTGTGTGCCCTTGGAAGGAACTTGAAAAGAAGGTAAGGTAAAAAATGATTATAATTACAATTTGATGAAATTTGAGACAATGCTGCTTATCAAGCATCAAAACAATCAATCTGTGATGATACTTTGATAACAATTTGAGTTTATCAAATAATCAAACTGTGATTGATGATGCCTGATTAATAGTGCTTGAGTGATAAATAATACCAGGTGAAGAGGCACAGAGATTTATAATTTTAGAGGGAAAGAAGGGAGAGTGTGAAAACTAAGTAAATTCTATTCAATAGATTTGGCCCAGAGAGGGAATAAGATACATTCCTATTTGGGATTAAAAAATCAATCCTAATCTATAGGGAAGGGGAAGATGGAGGAAGGGAAAGTTAAGGGAAGAAAGGACTAATAAAAGGGAAGGCAAAGGTATAAAGTGAAAATAAACTGAAAGTTAAATTTCTAAAAATTATTTTTTTCATCCATATGCACATGTATATTTTAAAGTTAGAAAATTTCCTTCTACCCTCCTTTCACACCCCACCCCCCAGCAGCAGAGTCAGATTAGCATTGTACATATATATTTTGATATGCATGTTTATGTATTAGTCATTGTTGGAATGAGGAATTAGGATTAAGGGAAAAAGAAACATAAAAGATAATTTTTATAAAGTGATCATCAGATTTCAAAGGGTTGGTTTTTCTTTTCTTTTCTTTTTTGTTTTGTTTTTCTTCCTCTGGATAGGAATAATATTGTCCATAGCCAGTCTAATATGGTTGTCCTAGCTCTCTGAACTGCTAAGAAGAGCTGCTTCCATTAAGGTTAATCATCTCACAATGTTGTTGTTAATGTGTACATTGTTCTCTTGGTTCTGCTCCTTTCACTAAGCATCAGATCCTGTAAGTCATTCCATGCTTTTCTAGAGTGCAACCATTTATGATTTCTCATAGAATAATAATAATAATAATATTCCATAGTATTTGTGTACCATAACTTGTTTAGCTATTCCCCAATGGATGACAATCCCCTCAATTTCCAATTCTTTGCCACTACAATAAGAGCTGCTATGAATATTTTGGAACATATAAGACTTTGTCCAATTTTTATTATAGACCTAGCATTGGAATTGCTGGACCAAAGGGTAAGAACAGTTTTATTGCTTTTTGGGGCATTGTTCTATATTGCTCTCCAGAATGACTGGATCCATTCATAACTCCATCGGCAATATATCAGTGTCCCAATCCTCCCAAAATCTTTCACACATTGATCATTTTCCCTTTTTTCCCACCTTGGCCAATCTGATAGGTGTGAGATGATACCTGATTGTTGTTTTAATTTACATTTCTCTAATCAATGATTTGGAGCATGTTTTTCATGTGGTTACATATAGCTTTAATTTCTTCATTTGAAAACTGTCTATTCTTATCTCTTGACCATTACTCAATTGAGGAATGAATTGTAACCTTATAACTTTGATTCAATTCTCTATATATTTTAGAAATGAGACATTTGTTAGCACTACTAGTTGTAAAGATTGTTTTCCAGCTTTCTGCTTTCCTTCTAATTTTGGCAGCATTGATTCTATTAGTGTAAAACCTTTTTAATTTAACATAGTAAAAAATCATTTATTTTGCAATTCACAATTTACTCTAATTCTTATTTGGTCATAAATTTATTCCCTTTCTATAGATCTTATAGATAGAGTATCACTTGGTCTATTAATTTATCTATGGTGTCGCCTTTTATGTCTAAATCCTGTACCCATTTTGACCTTATTTTGGTCTAGGGGGTGAGATGTGGGTCTATAGCAAGTCATTTTATTATATTAATTTGAACTAGCCATAAACAATTGACATTTTCCAATTATTTAGATCTGACTTTATTTGGGTGAGAAGTGTTTTATAATTGTGTTCATACAGATTCTCAGTTTGTCTTGGGAGGTAGATTCCCAAGTATTTAACGTTGTCTATAGTTACTTTAAATGGAATTTCTCTTTTGAGCTCTTGCTCTTGAATTTTGTTGTCCACATATGTAAATGCTGATGATTTATATGGATTTATTTTATAGCCTGCTACTTTACTGAATTTGTTAATTGTTCAAGGTGTTTTTTAGATGACTTTTCGGGTTCTCTAAGTATACCATATCATTTGCAAAGAGTGAAAGCTTTGCTTCTTCAATGCCAGTAATGATTGCTTCAATTTCTTTTTCCTTCTTTTATGGTTACGGCTAGCATTTCTAACACTATATTCAACAGTAATAGTGATAATGGACATCTTTATTTCACCCCTGATTTTATTGGAAATGCTCCAAGTTTATTACTATTACAAATAAAATTCGTTGATGGTTTTAGATATATACCATTTATTATTTTAAGGAAAATTCCATTTATTCCTAAACTTTCCAGGGTTTTCAATAGGAATGGATGTTGTATTTTATCCAAGGCTTTTTCAGCATCTTTTGAGATAATCATATGATTTCTATTGGTTTCCACATTGATATGTTTAATTATGTTGAGTGTTTTCCTAATATTGAACCATCCCTGCCTACCTGGTATATATCCCACCTGATCATGGTGTATTATTCTAGTAAAAACTTACTATAGTCTCATTGCTAAAATTTTATTTTACATCAGTATTCATTAGGGAGATTGGGACTATTTAAGTGATTTATTTCCTCTTCTGCTTATCTGGGAAGTTTGTATTTTTGTAAATGTTCATCCATTTTACTCAGGTTATCCAATTTATTGGCATACAGTTCAGCAAAGAAGTTCTTAATTATCTCTTTAACTTCCTCATCATTGCTAGTTAGTGCACCCTTTTCATTTTTGATACAGGTCATTTGGTTCATCTTCATTCATTTTTCAAATCAGATTAACCAAAATATTTCCCTTGATTTGAAAGTTAAATTTTAAAAGAAAAGTTAAAGTAGAAATGGAGTAAAATTTTGATGAAGAGGAAAGGAAAGAGAAAAATATAAATGGAGAAAGATAGTACAGAGGGAAATGTAGAATTTGGTTATCTTACCTGTAAAGGTGAATGGGATGAACTTTCCCATAAAATGGAAGCACATTGGAGAATGTATTAAAAATCATAATCCTGCATTTGAAGCAGAGCGATACATACAGGATAAAAGTAAAAGTATGGAGCAAAATATATTATGCTTCAGCTGAAATAAAAAAAAAAAATCAATGGTCACTATCCTGATCTCAGATAAATTAAAAGCAAAAATTGATCTCATTAAATGGGATAAGGAAGGAAACTACATCTTCTTAAAAGGCACCATTGGTAATGAAGCTATATCATTACTAAACATATATAACATCCAAATTCCTAGAGGAAAAGCTGATTGAATTACAAGAAGATATAGAGAGCAAAACTATTAAAGATTTAGTAACTTTAATAAGAGGGACCTCAACCTCCCTCTCTCAGAACTAGATAGATCTAACTACAAAATAAACGAGAAGGAAGTTAAGAAGGTTAATGAAATCTTAGAAAACTTATATATGTTAGACCCCTGGAGAAAACTTAATATGAATAAAAAAGAATATACTGTTTTTCTCAGCAGTCCGTGCCACCTATACTAATACTGACCATGTACTAGTGCACCAAAAAATCTTATAATCAAATTCAGAAAGGTAGGAATAATAAATACACACTTTTCAGAGCATGATGCAATAAAAATTAATGTAATAAACGGTCATGGAAAGATAAACCAAAAGCTAATTGGAAACTAAACAACTTAATCTTAAATTATGAGTGGATCAAACAGCATGTAATAGAAATAATCAATAATTATATCCAAGAAAATGATATTAATGAGACATTATACCAAAATTTATGGGATGCAGCCAAGGCAGTTTTGAGGGGAAACTTTATATTTCTAAATGTCTATAAGAATAAGGAGAAATATAGAGAAAGAAGAGATCAATAAATTAGGTATGCAACTAAAAAATCTAGAAAAAGAACAAATTAAATCTTCCCAAATAAATACCAAATTAGAAGTTCTGAAAATCAGGGGAGAGATTGATAAAATTGAAAGCAAGAAAACCATTGATATTATAAATAAAACTGAATTGGTTTTATGAAAAAGCCAATAAAATAGACAAACATTTGTTTAATCTGATTTTAAAAAAAATTAATGAAGATAATCAAATTACCAGTATCAAAAAAAAAAAATAAAGTTAATCATCAATGAGGAGGAAATTAAAGAGATAATTCAGAGCTATTTTGCCAAACTGTATGTCAATAATCTGGATAACCTGAGTGAAATGTAATATTTACAATACTACAAACTACTCAGATTAACAGAAGAAGAAATAAAAGACTTAACTCTATTTCATAAAAAGAAATTGAAGAAACCAGCAATAAACTTCCTAAGAAAAAGCCTCCAGGTCCAGAAGAATTTACAAATGAATTCTACCAAACATCTAACGAATAATTAATTCTTGTTGTACGTAAACTATTTTAAAAAATAGGTGAAGGAATTCTGCCAAATTCCTTTTATGACAACAATATGGTACTGATACCTAAACCAAGAAGAAACAAAACAAAGAAAATTACAGACCAATCTCCCTAATGAATATTGATGCAAAAATCTGTTTTTTAGGTTTTTTTGCAAGGCAAATGGGGTTAAGTGGCTTGCCCAATGCCACACAGCTAGGTAATTATTAAGTGTCTGAGACCAGATTTGAACCCAGGTACTCCTCACTTCAAGGCTGGTGCTTTATCCACTTCGCCACCTAGTGGCCCCGATGCAAAAATCTTAAATAAAATTTTAGCAATTAGACTGTAAAAAGTTATTACCAGGATAATATACCATGATCAGGTATAATTTATACCAGGTAGGCAGGGATGGTTCAATATTAGAAAAGCACTCAACATAATTGAATATATCATTAGCAAAACCAATAGAAATCATGTGGTTATCTCAATAGATGCTGAAAAAGTCTGATAAGTACAACATCCATGCCTATTAAAAACCACTATAAAGTTTAGGAATAAATGGAGTTTTCCTTAAAATAATAAATAGTATCTATCTAAAACCATCAACAAATATTGCATGTAATAGGAATAAACTTGGAGCATTTCCAATAAAATCAGGGGTGAAACAAGGATGCCTATTATCACTATTGCTTTTCAATATAGTATTAGTAATGCTAGCTTTAGCAATAAAAGAAAGAAAAGAAATTGAAGGAATTAGAATTGGCAATGAGGAAGCAAAGCTTTCACTCTTTGCAGGTGATATTATGGTATACATAGAGAACTTAAGTCTTAAAAACTCATTGAAAAAATTCACAAATTCAGCAAAGTAGCAGGATACAAAATAAATCCACATAAATCATCAGTATTTCTATATATGAACAACAAACTGAAGAGCAAGAGATAGGAAGAGAAATTCCATTTAAAGACACTATAGACAACATTAAATACTTGTGACTCTACCTCCCCAAACTCAGAAAACTGTACGAACATTATATAAAGCACTTCTCACCACAAAAAAGTTAGATCTAAATAATTAGAAAAATCTCAATTGGTTATGGTTAGGCCGAGTTAATATAATAAAAATGACAATTATTCCCAAATTAAATTACTTATTCAGTGTCATTCTAACCAAACTACCAAATAACTATTTTACCAAACTAGGAAAAATAGTAACAAAAGTCATCTGGAGCAACAAAAGGGCAAGAATCGCAAGGGAACTGATGAAAAAAATGTGTAAAGTTAGGTGGCCTTGCTCTACCAGATCTAAAACTATACTATAAAGTGGCAGTCATCAAAACTGGCTGGCTGGTCACGAAATAGCGTAATGGGTCAGTGGATTAGGATGGTTTGAAAAGAAACCACAATAAATGACTACAGCACTCTACTGATTGACAAGCCCAAAGACATCAGCCTCTTGGATAAGAATTCACTATTTGTTGAAAATTGCTGGGAAAACTGGAAAATAGTATGGCAAAACCTAGATATAGACCTACATCTCACACACTATACCAAAATAAGTTCAAAATTGGTACAGGATTAAACATAAAGAGAGACACTATAGATAAATCGATAGACTAAGAAATACTCTCTTTCTGATGTAAGGAAAGGGGACAAATTTATGACCAAACAAGAAGTAGAGTATATTATAAACTGTAAAATGAATGATTTTTTCTACATTAAATTAAACAATTTTTGAACTAATAAAATCAATATTCCCAAAATTAGAAGGAAAACAGAAAACTGGGAAACAGTCTTCACAACTAGGAGTTCTGATAAAGGCCTCATTTCTAAAATATATAGAGTATTGCATCAAATTTATAAGGTTACAAGTCATTTCCCATTTGAGAAATAGTGAAAGTATATGAATGTTTTCAAATGAAGACATTAAAGCTATATATAACCACATCAAAAAATGCTCCAAATCATCATTGTTTAATGAAATGCAAATTAAAACTACTATGATGTATCACTTCACACCTATCAGATTGGTCAAGATGGGAGAAAGGGAAAATGATCAATGCTGAAGAGGTTCTGGGAGGATTGGGACATGAATGCATTTCTGGTGGAGTTATAAATGGATTCAACCTTTCTGGAGAGCAATTTGGAACTATGCCCAAAGAACAATAAAACTGTTCGTACCTTTTGACCCAGTAATTCCAGTTCTAGGCCTATACCCAAAAGAAATCATAAAAAAATGGGAAAAATCCCACATGTTCGAAAATATTCATAGTAACTCTTTTTGCAGTGGCAAAGAATTGGAAATTGAGGGGATACCTATCACTTGGGAAATGGCTAAACAAGTTATGGTGCATGAACACTATGGAATATTATTGTTCAATAAGAAATCATAAATGGTTGGATTCTAGAGAAGCGTGGAATGGTGGATCTGATGCTGAGTGATGGATGCAGAACCAAGAGAGCAATGTAAATGCTAATAACAACATTGTGAGATGATCAAAGTTGATGGAAACAGCTGCTCTTACAACTTCAGAGAGCTAGGACAACCAGGGGAAGAAAAACAAAACAAAAGAAAATGAAAAAATCCTTCAGAATCTGATGACCACTTTATAAAAATTATTTCTTGTTTATCTCTTTCCCTTACTCCTAATTCCTCATACTGAAAATGATTAATCTGTACACGTTTATCAAAAATACGTATGTACAATATTAACCTGAATGTTTGCTGCTGAGGGGAGGGGGTGGGAAGAGAGGGTTGAAGAAAATTTTGTAACTTAAAAATATAGATATGCATATGGATTAATGTTGAAAAAGTTTTATAACATGTATTTGGAAAAATAAAATACCATCCAAAAATAAATAAATAACCCATTTTGAGCCTGCTACTATTTAAAAAAAGATTGACTTTCAATGTCGGATTCCAATTGCACATTATTGAAGATTCTCTACTTTTTATCCTAAACTCATTATATAAAGCAGGGTTGGTCTAGCAGAGATGCTTTTTATTTTTACTATTAGTATGTAAAAGGTCAGATATTGGGAAAAAGCTGAATCTCCTCCTCAATTTGAACCTTCATCTTTCTCCCCCATACCCCAGTATTAGTATGCGACATAAAGAAGACTTAAAATTTTAGCTAGTAAAAATGGATGAATTATTTTTTATAATTTTTTTTATTTTCCAATTATAAAAAATAGTAGTTTCTACCTATCATTTTTGTATTGTTTTGAATTTTACAATTTTCCTCCACCCTCCCTTTCTTCCCCTTCCCCCCCCACAGAAGGCAATCTGATAATATTTACATTGTTTCCATGGTAAGCATTGATCAAAAAGAATGTGTTAAGAGAAAAATCATAACCTTGAGGAAAAAATAAAATATTAGATAGCAAATTTATATAATACATAAGACAACTTTTTTTTTAAATTGAAGGTCATTTGGTCATTTTTTAAACTTCACATTTCTTTCTCTGGATACAGACTATATTCTTCATTGCAAATCCCCTAAAATTGCCCCTGATTATTGCCCTGAGGGAACAAGTCCATTAAGGTTGATCATCACCCAGTGTTGCTGTTTTGGTGTACAATGTTCTTCTGGTTCTGCTCATCTCACTCAGCATCAGTTTATGCAAGTCTTTCCAAGCTTTTCTATAATCCCTTCTAAAAGGGAGGAATTATAAAATATTGAAATAATGACTGTGCCTATGAGGGGGATTCATACCACTTTAACCAACCATAATATTACAGAACAATGAATGCTATCACAACACCTGGTCTCTAGATCATGTTTGCATCTCAGCCCCTTAACAATTTCAGGAAATAATTATAAAGAAAAAAATGATTAAAAAGAAAACATTTTTGTAATGATGTGTATGGTACCATAAATTAGAAGAATTTTTTTTACCTTGAAGGTACATTTTGTCTCCTATCTAGATTATGAGTTAGTCATGTTGTCTATTTTTTTGTTTTGCATTAGGCCACACCTACCAATTCATACAGGTCAAGGATATCTCAGAATTGTCTGAATCTGGATTTGTTTTCAGTGCTCTAGGACACTATTACTTAATGTGACTATATCATTAGCATTTGACCTCTTTCTAGGCAGAGGCACTTTCCTGTTTTGACTTTGTTTTCCCAGAAGGTAGCAAAATTCTTCTTATATAGTCATATCTGGTTGAGCTGAATGGCATTCACAATTTTATTAAACACCCAAAACCCAAATATTCATTTTTTATTCTATCTACCATTGTAGATTTCCTAATGTAAGCCTTGCCTTTTCTTCTTTAATTGTGGTTCATATGAGAGCCCCCTGAATTTTCTCTTCATTATTTTGAATGCAATTGCATTTTTAGGTCCCCAGTTACACATGTGTTTGAAAAGATCTGGATTCAGTATGGCTAAAAACATTACGTTAATATCTTAATTACTCTTGTTCCTTTTTCTCCAATGCTCATTTCCCCAGAGTGTGCTAATCACAACTATCCCTTAGAGAAATAGGGCTGCTACTGGAAAGTATTTCCTATTAGAAGATATCAAACACACTAAGCTGTTTTTCTTTCAAATGACCTAGTGCATGTAAATAACTTCTGGCTCATAATTAGGAAAAAAATCTCTCCCAAATACATTCTCTTTGGTAAACATTTAAATGAACAGCCTCTGAAGGAAAGGAGGATTGAACCATTTATTTAATTCACAGCACTGCTTTCTAATTCCTTTGAATTGTGGTGATTGTTAAGTTTCAAAATCTTTGCTGTACTACTTAAAATTTCTCAAGACTTTCCCTAAGTTCACCCTAGACACAAAAAAGTTTGTCAGAAGAAAAGGGAGCAATGTTTCTTATTTGGCTAGTAGCAGGAATTACTGCATTTCTGTTTTTTTGTTTTGTTTTGGGGGATTTTTTTTTTGATTTTTCAAGGCAATGGGGTTAAGTGGCTTACCCAAGGCCACACAGCTAGGTAATTATTAAGTGTCTGAGGTCAGATTTGAACTCAGGTACTCCTCAGTGCTCTATCTACTGCACCACCTAGTCGCCCCCGAATTACGGCATTTCTGGAAGATAGTAAATTTATCTTTAAGTATTTAGATAATTTAAGAAAATTAAGTCCCATAATATAAAAATTAAGTATTTATCTGAATCAAATTATACCTATGACTTTTCCCATAACTATTCTTAATTTAGAAATTCCCCCCAAATGGAACTTTTGGAAGGATGAGCCAGTATAATATGTGCAATGATTTTTTTTAATGGAAAGTTTGTGCACAGTAGGTAAGAAGGATTTGAAGATGTTAAATGACACCAGATCTGTCATGACATTCATAATACTTGTTTTTGAAAAATTAATATAAGGTGCTTATGTATTTCTAGGTCATGGAAGAGAACGAAATTAAAGAACTATTTCTAAACTAGTATTAACCTTCCAAAAGGAAGGAGCAAGGAAAAAGAGTTGATGCTCTGAAAGTTTCTTCTATCTAGTCCTTTGATTTCATGACAGATAAAATGTTTCCTGATAGTAAATGAAGTCTGGTAAAGAAGAGAATTAGACCTAGATTCCATTAACACATTTTTTTTTAAAAATAGACAAGGTGCTTCAGTTTTCACCTTCTCCATATACAACAATCACTGGTTATTGAATTATTTTCAATGGAAAATGTCCAAATTAATATGGATATCGAAATTAACTTTTCAATGGAAAATGTCCAAATTAGGATATCCAAATTAACTCTGAAATTCTACCACTTTGGGAGTTCAGTGGGAGGTAGTGTTGGAGTTAGCACCAATCCAATATCTTCTCTGGAAACAAGAAGGAATGAAGTAGCAGGAACAATACAACAAATCCAATATATTTCATTGGGTCAGAATGACCATTTAAAGAACCAGGGAAATTCAGTCCATGGAACTACTTTCAGTCTCCAAATACAGATTTCCAGTGGAAAGGAAACTAATAATACCCCATAAAACTTGCCCTTGAGGTGAAGGTTTGGGGCCTCAGTGCTATGGTCCTTATTTCACTGTTGAGAAACTACTGAATGAATCTGCTTTCTGCTTCCCATGCCTGCTTCTATGGAAGTTGGGAAGCTTCTTGCATTGCTGTTACACTCCCTTTCTCTCTCTGTCTAATCCCTGCAGAGACCCTTTTCCTGATGCTACTGCTCCACCTCGGGATATTGTATTTGTTCTTTCTCTGTTAGATTGCCAAGGGCCATGTCACAGATTAGTCAACATATTTTCCAAATTCTTACTAAGCAGCTATAAGACTTTTCTTTTCTGCCCCTTTCTAAATGGGAGGTCCTTAGAGTCTGAGCTATTTTAGCACTCTCTCTGTCTCTCTTTGTCTCTGTCTTTGTCTTTGTCTCTCCCCTCCCCCCTCTTCATTTCAGAGATATTCAAATATCTTTTCCTTTGTCTTTTTAACTCCTAACAGATACTTCCTGTTGACAAGTCCTGGTCATACCAATGATGGTAAGCTCCTGGAAGCTACACAGTGGAGGAGAAGGCCAGTGACCTGTCTGTCCACTTCACCAAGCTAATTAATAACATGTTTTTTTTTTAATTAAATTTAGCTGTTTTGTTTTTTTTCCCCAAATCAGTTTGTGGATAGATATAAACAGCTTTGGGGAATGAATGAAATAGTTGCTTTGCAATATCACAAAGAACTGAGAGGAGACTCCTCATTTTTATGAGCATTTTTTATACATTAGCTCACCATACCTTAATGTCTCAACTTTGGTTTTGAAAGTGGCTTTGATTGAGCTTTGCCTCCAGGCAGGTTTTAAAGAATGTAGAAGAAATTAATTTAGCCTTAATAATTCAGTCATATCTTTTGTCATTTAGACAATTTATTGGAAAGGTCTGCTTTGAGCCTAGGTGAGGAGCCAGGAACTTTGCAAAAACCTTAAAATAGAGAAGATATTGTGTCTCTTAGAATTCTTGGCTTTCAGTCTTAGGGCTCATTTTAGCAATGGTTGACTTTTTCCAGAGCTTAAGGAGGTATAGTCATAGTATCCAAAATGGAAGTGAAATATCCAAACATGCTCAGATCATGCTGAAATAGATGTTGGACAATATCTCTACCATGCCCCCCCCAAAACTACCAGGCAGCATGATAGGAAGTGGCAGTCCAGTGGATTGTTTGGCCTTGCATCAGAAAAATTCCAGTTCTTTAGAGATTAACTGAAGTGTTTCATTTTCAACTGGCTCTTTTGTCTTCTAGGAGACCAGGTGAGGTAAGGAATAGTTTTTGCAAATGTTCTATCAATTCTGCTTAGAGTTCCCAAAGCTTCTGGGTGGTATTCAAAAAGAAATCTTCCAGGAATGTTGGAAAATAATACAGTTTGGCATTACTGTGGCAGTATACTCAATATCATCTTTTTTTATACCTATAACAAATACCTCCCTCCCCCCTCCTAGGCCTCAACTATTTTGGATATGGTTATTCACTGAGGATCCAGAAGCAACTGTTAATTTCTTTTAGTGATAATCATATACAATTGAAAGACCTGGAAATGGCCTGACCATATGCTTCTATGGTCTGCATGTTCCTGCATAGCATTGCTAATTCAGTTGCAAGCATAGACATTGGATTTTAAACAATTAACAATTAAACTTTATTCAAATGATAGCTTCTTTTTTTTGCAAGATTAGGGTAATTGGATCCATTTTTCCTTAAATGAAACCTAATTCAGGTATTTCTTGTTGATTGTGATGAAAGATTAACAAGAAAAGTGACCAGCTTTCAATTTGAAAAAAACCCTGGTTAGGTGTTCAATACTCTAGCTAATTATCTGAGAAAATACGGGAGATCAACTGTTTGATTTTCTGGTTCAAGAAGTAAGGTCAAAAAAACTCAATATTTATGGTGGTTGAGTGAGGAAAAGTCAAATGCAATGATTTATGATTTTGTACGAAATTGCAGAAATTAACTTTTAAGTGTAACTATAACAACTTGAAGATATGTATTAAAACAATAAATCATTTGTGTAGGATTTATTCACATAAGAAGTGTTAGGTAAGAAAATGTGTTTGTACTTTTGAATGCACAGATTAATTTACTTTAAGGATCAGTATAGTTTTTGCAGTCATCAAAAATCATGTCACATCTCATACTATTTTGAGATATTGATTCAAAGCAACATAAATCCATACCTCAGAATCTGTAAATGCAAAAAACTTTCGACACCAGAACATTCCCATTCTTTCGGTGTCATTCTAATGAATTCATTTTGGCTGCTGAATGTTAGAGGACAATGTCCAAATGCAGAAACAGGCGAAGATCATCCTGGGTCCCAAGCATCATTAGCGACTCTTCTCCAGAAGGGACTCTCTGGCCCTTCCTTCTTCACTGCTTCCAACTTCCATGGCCCTCTTGCTGCCTGCCGGCTGCCTAGGGTCAGCTACTGTGTTCCCCAGGTGCCCTGAACCCTACTCCACTTTCCTGTCTTACCTGTCTCTCAAGAACCCGCTCTCCACATATGATGATAGATATTTTAGAACCCCAGTAGCTCCTACAGGTTCTTAAAATAACTGTGAATTCACCATAAATTCAACCATTGTTCACAATCCCATGTGTTTCCCTCCCCCTAAGCAGCCAGAATTAATCATAATACCATAATAGTGCAAAAATAGTGCAAGATATAGAAATGATATGAATCAAACAGGGAGCACTCTTACTGCCAATTTTCAAATTATTACCTCCCAAACATTTAGGGAATGTAGGGTGTGGGTCTTCTCTCAGCTTTGGTGCCCTAAGTTTCCAGAACATGGAAAACAAGCTTGTGACTCTACTGTTTTGACATTCTTTGATTTATTATATGTTCATATTCGTAAAGGAGTTAACAGTCTATCTAGTTATTGAGGCCAGGACCATTACAGATTCTTGAAGAAATGAAGTCTCATACGAATCTTGAGAGCAACTGATGGCTTACAACCATGACACGACTGAATAAAGACCTACAACTGGAAGCCTTCGTGCAATTTTCGCTTTCTGTCACAGAGAAGAGAGAATCTCCTGCTAGTAGGGTCATGGATGAGATCTAACTTGCAAGATAGCTTCCTGGGGTAGCTAGGTAGCACAGTGGATAGAGCACCGGCCCTGAGGTCAGGAGGACCTGAATTTAAATCCAGCCTCAGACACTTAGTAATTGCCCAGCTGTGTGGCCTTGGGCAAGTCACTTACCCATCCCCTATAAAAAGGCCGCTTCCTGGCTCCATGCACAATTTTTCTTCTCCCTCTTTATGTATTCAACAATATGTCTTTCCTCTCCTGCCTCTCTTATGAGCGCTATTTAGGCTCCCCAGAGACAATCTGAAAACATCCTTCCAATAAATCCTAGCACTGGATGGTATAATCACCATCTATAATCTATACAGGCCTGTGCAGGAGATAGTTCCCAAGGAGAACCTTTCCCCTACAGATGGTAATAATAAATCAGATAAGAAATCCCTGCTAATAGATTTAAGTAGCTAATGTGTTATCTCTACCAAAGAACATGCTATCAATATTTCTTCAAATTACTTTTGTGTTTTTCTATTCAATTCAGCAAACAATTATTAAGGGCTTATTTTGTGTAGAATACTATGCCAGGCTTAGAAAAAAAAATGTGAATTTGAGATAAGAGAGGTCCATGTTTTACTGGAGCTTTTAGCCTCAGAGTAGGATATCATGTCTACACAAAGAACTAGCTATAAACCAGATTAGCATAATAGGTGAATTATGGAGATTTAAACTAAGTTCTTGGGGTGGTCTGAGAGACAGAGTAGCCACTATCAGTTAGAGATATTAGCTAAGACTCCATTGAAGACACAGTGCTTTTTTATTGAATTTTAAAGCAATTTCTCTAGTTCGATCCTCTCAGGTTATATCAGTCAGTCAACTCAGTATTTATTAATCACCTACTGTGTACCAAGTCCTGGGGATGACAGACAAAAGCAAAACAATCCTGTTCTGTTTTTTGTGTGGGGGACCAGTATCATAGATCAAGGGTTAAACTTTTGTGGTATTAAGTTTATAGAGGAAAGAATTGTCCATGAAGGGACAAAAGAGGAGGGTGACATAGTTCTTCACCTGAGATGGTGTATGTGTAAGCAACCTGAAATCACCTTAGAGAAATAAAGAAAACTATGCAAAAATACCTGGAGTATTTCCAACTCCACTTGAACAAGGGCTCTGGTCATGTTTAATACAAAAAGAAAAAGTGGGAATTAATAATATTGACAACTTGCAAAGTGCTTTCAAATCCTTTATCTTCTTCTATTCTCACTATTACTCTGCAAGTTAAGAGCTATAGCCAATACTGAGATCCTTTGAATGATCTCTTTAGTATGAGTGTTCATTCCTCTTACCAGTGCAGGCCATATCCCCGTCAAGTCTTCCTATTCTAATTCTGTCTCTTTTTTCCCAGAAGTCCTCAAAAGAGGATCTCCTCAACATCTCAAGACTTTTATCTTTTTATTTTTCTTTTCATGTCCTAGCAATACCAATATTCCCCTTGGAACACACACACACACACAAATATATATATATATATATATATATATATATATATATATATTTGTGTGTGTGTGCCTGATCATATATACAAATAAGTATATCTATATCTATATCATCTATCTCTATCTCTATCATCTCTATCTCTATCTATCTCTATCTATCTATATCCATGTATGGGTGTATCTTGTCTCTGTTCTTGATAAATTGAATCAAGGATCAGAAATCTAGAGCCCGAAGAGATCTGCATGGTTTTCTAGCCCACTGACGTCAAACTCAAATAGAAATGGAGAACTCTCAATCATGTATAAGGGTCTATGAAAACCACTTGATGATGTTTCTCCTTTGTTCTTCAAGAAGACCATGACTTCAGGAAGGTGATGCCATGATAAGCCTTTGAATTGGATTGGAGTGAGAGGGAGCTCTGTTAGGTCATCAACCTCACTTTCTCCTCTGAATCATCTGGATCTAGGAACCAGATATGACACTGGATGACTAGAGATGACCCTGGAGGTGAGGCAATTAAAGTTAAGTGACGTGCTTAGTGTCACACAACTAGTAAGTGTCAGGTATCTGAGGTCACGTTTGGACTCAGCTTGTCCTGACTCTAGGGTTGGTAATCTATCCATTGTACCACCTACATGCCCCAAGGTCACTTAATTGACTTAGAAAACCACATGTTAACATTGTCTCTGTTCTATTATATTTTAAAATTTATTTTGTTAAATATTTCCCAATTTCATTTTAATCTACTAGAGTCTCACTCTGAATGTTGCTCCTGCAATACTTCCTATAGGCTATGTGTTTGACACCTCTGCTCTTAGCCAACACCTTCATTTTACAGATAGGGAAACTGAGGTCCATAGAGGTTAAGTGAGTTGCTCAAAGTTACATAAGTAGAAGAATCAAAACCAGAAATTCAACCAAAGTTCTGTAGCTCCAAATCCAACATTATTTCTGCTGTTGCAGTACATTTTTACATCCTTTAGACTACCTTGAGGAAGTCCTGATATGCTGCAGTCTACTTAGTTGAGGCCCTCATCACCTTTCTCCTTGCATACTGTGATAGTCTTCTTATTGGTTTCCCTGTCTCAAGTCTTTCCCCATTAAAATACATCCTCAAATCACCTGCCAAGGTAAATTTCCTAAAATAATTACTGTTGTCAAGTCATTTCAGTCATTTCTGATTGTTTGTGACCTATTTGGGGTTTTCTTGGCAAAGACACTAGTGTCATTTGCCATCTCCTTCTCTAGCTCATGATGAGAAACTGAGGGAGATAGGGTGAAGTGACTTGTCTAGAATCACATGGCTAAGAAGTGTCTAAAGTCACATTTGAACTCAGGAAGGATGAGTATTACTAACTTTCGGCCCTACACTCTGGTGTCATTGTACCACCAAGTTGACCCTGTTGTAAAATATAAGCCTGACCACATCCACCCCTTGCTCTGTAAACCATGTCAGCTCTCAGTTACTTTCATGATCACATATAAAGTTCTATATTTGGCATTTGAAGCCCTGTATAACTTTTACCTTTCCTTACTTTCCAGTATTCTTACACTTTTCTTTCCTTCACAGATTGGCCTACTTGCTGTTCCTTAAGGTACTGTATGCACTGGTTCTTTTCCATGCCTGAAATAGCTTACCCCCTTATAACCACTTTTTAGTTTGCTTGAGAACTTCTAAGGCTGAGATCAAATTTCATCTTATGCAGACCTTTCCCATATTCCCATGCCTTTAGGGCCTTCCTCTCTGAAACAATCTTCCATTTAATCTGCGCATATCTTGTTTGAATCTCTTTATTTTGACTTGTCTCCTCTGTTGGATTGAAAGCCCCCTGGAGGCAGAGAATGTTTGTCTATTCCTAGTTCTTTTTTTTTTTTTTTAGGTTTTTGCAAGGCAAATGGGGTTAAGTGTCTTGCCCAAGGCCACACAGCTAGGTAATTATTCTGAGACTGGATTTGAACCCAGGTACTCCTGACTCCAGGGCCCATGCTTTATCCACTGCACCACCTAGCGCCCCCTATTCCTAGTTCTTAATGTAGTCTCAGATACATAGAAAAAACACTGAAGAAGTCCTTTACTGAGGCTGCTGGGTTATTTGTAAAACTTTACTGAGTTATTATTCTTTATTTGCAGATAAAAGAACTGAGACTCTGTGAATGGAAGGGACTTGCCAAAGATTCCATGAGTAATTAGTGAAAATCATAACCAGGTCATCTCCCTCAGATCCAGTGTTCTTTCCATTATGCTGCATCACCTTTCAAATATTAGAACTGTCTTTCTATATCTTTATACTTTATGAATTTAAAAGTGTTTTACTGCATTTCTTTTATTTAATTTATTTACTTAAGGCAGTGGGGTTAAGTGACTTGCCCAAGGTTACACAGCTACACAATTATTATGTGTCTAAGGCTGGATTTGAACTCAGCTCCTACTGACTCCAGGGCTGGTGCTCTATCTAGTATGTCACCTAGCTGCCCCAGTTTCACTGCCTTTCTAAGGGTGAATTTCTCAGGTTTCCCCAAAGATATAATTCCAAGGAATGATTAAACAGAAATTCTTTAGTTTACAAAAAAGTTACATTTTACTCTGGTTTTTCCAGGTCACATTCCTATTTTAGTAATCAGTAGGAATTCACCCATCTTCCCACTGCTTCTTATTTGTCCTCACTTCTTGGAAGACCCAGGTACTTAGCAGCAGCCCTACCTCCAGTTCTTCTAGGGTAGAGATGGAATAGTGATAATGGGAAGGGAGGGATTTTTCCGCCCCCTTCCACTGCTTTTCAAGGTTGCTGAAAAAAATCACCCTTTTTCCCCATTTAAATTTGCATTTTCAATTTTAGAAAAGAGCCAGTAGGTTAAAATATGTCCTTTCCAACATTTTCTAAGACCCCTAATACAGGAATTGCCCCCCAATTAGAATCTTCCTTTTGAAATTGATGTCGAATTTTGTGACAGCCCCCTGGTGTTTGCTTCCTTGGGTTTAATTTGTATTGCTGGGAAGGGAGGAAGTTGGACTGATTAAGGATTTGATTATCTCTCATTTCTAATGCAAAGGTTTCCTGCTTAGTATATCTTTCATATCCTCAAGGAAATCAAATTGATATCAGATTGAAAGTCTGATAGATTTGACCACAACAGCACAATTGCAGTGTCCTTCTCCTTCCTTTCTGTTCGAAGAAAGCAATTAAAAACTCCACAATGACTCCAGTTTCTCTCCTCCCAGTGTGGAGAAAGGGGCCATCAAATATAAGTGAGATTGGGTCATGCTCCCCAGAGCCAATTATCAGAGGCAGAGTTGTCTTAGACATGTGAGACATGTTGCCAATGGCTGTAAGAAGGAGCTGCCTACCAGTGGAATGAAATGGAATGATATTGACTGGAAAGCACTTTACTTAAGCCCTTAGTGATGTTTGTCCTTCATTCTAGAAAACCATGATGTCATGGAGGTGATGCTATGACAAGTTAGTGAAAAGTCACCACACTCACTTTCTCCTCTAGAGCCATCTGGGTCCAGTGGTCTGATATGAATCAGAATGACTGGAGATGGCCCTGGATGTGAGGCAGTCAGGGTGAAGTGATTTGTCCAAGGTCACACAGCTAGAAAGTGGCAAGTGTCTGAGATCAGATTTGAACTCAGGTGTTCCTACTGATTTCCAGGCTGATGTTCTATTCACTGCACTTGCTTTTGCCCTTAAGCACTTAGTATATGCCAAACAATGCACTACCTCCAGGGACACATGGAGAAAAACAAGCTTGCCCTACTCTCCAAGTTCAGATTAGAATCAGAGGAAGCAACACCTATAGAAGATAAAGTGACCTGGTTGTCCTTGGGGTTGATCAGCATTGTAAATAACAAGGCTCAGGCATCAGTAGATGCCATCCTGGTACCATCTGGGTGTGACCATTGAGAGTGGGCTCACAGTATTGTTCCAGACCCAGGGACTTGTAGTGACCCCTAGGGTGGGCTGAATTCTTTGGGGAGATGTCTGTCTGAGGATGTCCCATAGACCTCCCCCATCTGGTGGTCTCTGCAGAAAGGGTTTAGCGTGAAATTAATGAGATAGGAAGAAGTAGCCATCAATATAGTACAGCATGAACAAGACTAAGAGAAGATACCAGCAGGCAATAGATTTGAACTCAAAAGACCTGAGTTCAGGTCCTGTCAATTTTTTTTAACCTATGTGACCTTGGACACCAAGCCTCAGTTTCCTCATATGTGAAATGAAAGAGTTGATCCGGATAAGCTCTAGGTACCTAAAAAGAGATTCCCGGAGTCAAAGTGATTTCCCTGTGCTTCTCAGGTGCCCGGAGCTTGTGTTCCTAGCCAACTTTAAGTGCTTATCTTAGCTGAGATTAGGTAAGAGGAATATTGGACTTGGAGTCAAGAGATCTGGGTTCTATTCCCCACTGGGCCATATTTACCTCATGTGACTTTGACTCAGAAGAGACAAGGGGCACATTCCTGGTTGTAGGCTGTTCATTGTTTACATCCTATGTAACTTAGGCCACTTCTTTCATTTGTTTGTACCTCTGCTCATTTACCTCAAAATTAGGGATAATAATGCCTGGAAATTTCTACCTCAGAAGTAGAATGAGGATCTACTGGGATCATGCAGGTAATGCACTTGGTGAACGATGCCTAAGATGCTCAATTAATCTCAGATAGTACTGTAATCATATGAGAATCATTTCCATACCCAAGTTCTCCCCATAACAGGCAAAACAAAAATTGATCATTGTGTGACTCAGTGGATCGTACTGGACCTGATGTTCAAAGTCAGGAAGCCTCATCTTCCTGAGTTCAAATGCAGCCTCAGACAATTCTTAGCTGTGTGACCCTGGTAAGTCATTTGATCTCTGCTTCAGTTTCCCCAGCTGTAAAATGTGGATGAGAATGGTAACTCCCTTACCGGGTTATAGTGAGGATTAAATGAGACAGTTTTGGCACAGACTCAGCACTATATAATTGTTGTTATCATTGTAATTTTTATTATACTTCTGATCTTATCATTCTAACAAAAAATGGTCCTCTATAAAGTGACCAGTAATCTCTTGGGTGCCAAATTCAATGGCTTTTTCTCAATTTCTATTTCTTGATATCTCTAGAGCTTTTAACAATATTGATCACTCTCTTCTCCTTGAAGAGATCCTCTCTCCTGGTTCTCTTCTTAAATATATATATATATATATATATATATATATATATATATATATATATATATATATATATATGTATATATATGTATGTATATATGACTGCTCCTGCTTAGTTTCATTTGCTGTGTCCCTAGCCAAATCATTCTCTCTTATTGTAGGTTTCCCTCGGGGTTCTTTTCTGGGACTTCTTTTCTTTTCTCTCCTTAAAATTACTTCACTTGGTGATATGATCAGCTTCTTTGGATTTAATTTCTATCTCTAATCTGAACAAATCTCAAGTTTTCTTATTCTGCCCTAACCTCTCTGCTGACTTCCAATCTCCCATTTCCAACTGCCTGTTGGACATCTCAAACTTCTTATTCAGCAGACATCTCCTGCTCAACACATCCAATCCTGGACTTATTATTTTTCTTTCTACTCCTTCCTTCCTTCCTTCTCGCCCCCCCCCAATAACTTCCATATTACTTTAGAGGGCAATACTATCTTCATAATGCTGTCCTTCATTTTGAAAAAGACCACAACATCAAGGAGATGATACCATGACAATTATGTGAATTGGAGTGAGCCTAGTCCTTCCGGGTCACCACCTGGTAATCATCCTGGATTCCTCATTCTCTTTTACATTACCCTTCCCATATCCAGTCTTTTGCTAAAAGTCTTTTGATTTCACCTTTGTTCTGTTTTCTCATCTTACATAGCTACCAATCTGGTGTAGGTCCTTATCACCTCACACCCACACCCCACCCCTAGGTGGATCTCCTGCCTCAAGTCTCTCCCTAAGCCAAGTCATCCTCCATTTAGTCATCAAAGTGACTGTCCAAAAGTGCAAGTCTAACCATTTTATCCCCTCACTCCAGGGGCCAGCAAACTCCAGCCCACAGAAAAAATCACCCTGGGTGGGGGAAGGATTCAAAATTTAATAAATCTAGGGACTTTCAATAGTTGAATTAATTAAATATTTGACCAAATGTAGAAGGCAAATGATGTTATAAATATCCAAATGGCCCTTGGCAGATAAAGGGTTCCCCACTCCTGCCTTAGTTAAGTTCAGTAGTTCCCTATTGCCTCCTGGATCAAATAGAAAATCTTCTTTTTGTCATTCAAAACCCTTACAAATCAACCTTTCCTGCCTTTCCATTATTCTTACACCTCTTCTTTACCATATGGTCTTTGAACCAGTGACATCCAGGCTTCCTTGATATTTAAGAAACAAAATACTCTCCATCTCTCAGTTTTGGATATTTTTCTCTGACTGTCCTCCATACCTAGATTTCTTATTCTCCTCATCTCCACCTTCTGCTTTCTCTGGTATCTTTTTTAAGTCTCCACTAAAATCTCATCTTTGATAGGAAAGCTTTTCCAATCCCTCTTAAATTCTAGTTTTTTCCCCCTTTATGTTAATTGCTTCCTAGTTACCCTGAGTGTAGCTTGTTTGGACATATTTTTTTTGCATATTACCCTCTCCCTTAGACTGTGAATTGCACAAGGGCAGGGGCTTTTTTGTACTCCCAGTTACTTTTTACAGCACCTGTTAAGTAGGACTGCTTAAAGAGTATTTATTAATTGTCTGTTTTCTCTGCCTCATCTATAAAGTAAGGAAACTGGACTATAATCTCCCTATTCCTAGACCCTAGGCTTCTCTCTTTTTAATGTATAATTATCTTTTTCCAGTTAACAAGCATTTGCTTTTATTTTTAAAACACATATTTCCATATTAATTATGTTGTTAACAAAGAATTAGAGCTAAAGGGGAAAAATGATGAATGTGGATGATATTTGGCATAACAAGTTTTTAGGATTGTCCTTGATCATTGTAGTTTTGAGAGGAATATGTCCATCATAAGTTGCAAAAATCCCAATTTTGCTGTTAATGTGTACCAAGTTCTGTTCTATGCACTTCAGCTCGCATCAGTTCATGCGAATCTTTTCAGGATTTTCTGAAGTCTTTCAATACTCAAGATTTCTAAGAGAACAATAATAGTCCATTACATTCATATACCATAATTTCCTAATTAATGGCCATTCACTTAAATTCCAGGTCTTTGCCATAACAGAAAGAGCTGCTTATAACTATTTTTGTTCATATAGGCCTTTTTCCCCTTTTATTGATGATCTCATCAGAATTCAGACTTAGTAGTGTTATTGCTGAATAAGCATTTAATTTCTTGCCTTTTCTCCTCTCCACCCTTGGAATGAAAAGGAAAATAGAATTCTTGTAGCAAACATTCATAGTTAAGTAAAACCAAAACTTGTAAAAGCTGATATAGTGTCAAGTGAGCAGGATCCGGAGAATCACTGATAGAATAACAGAAGACTATAGAGAATCAATTAGCCATCTCTTAATAAAACTTATGATGATGCTTGTGGCTTGCCATGTGACTCATTGACCGTGCAGTTCTCTGACACTAATTTACTTTGGTATGAATGTTGCAAGTAGCTCAGTGCTTCCTTTCCTTTTTTGTGTTATGGGCACCCCCTTGGCAGTCTGGCAAAGTCAGTGGATCTCTGCCCAGAATCATATTTTTAGATATGTAGGATTACAAAGGAAACCAATTATATTGAAATACATTTATCCAAAAGTTTTTAAAACATTCAAGAACCCCAGAAATGTAGGAATATTCCTAGCATGTTCCCTGTTCTTTTGGATAGATGAGTTTATTAGATGATCACAAGTCATTCCATGTTAAACAGTAGAACTTTTATGCAATATTTAAAAAAAGGTTTTTACCCCTAATATATTAGTATAAAAGTTTCTTCCTATTAAAAAGTACTACATTTTTCCCATTTTCTCAAACTTACAAAATAAATCCCCCCAAAGCAAATATAAAGACTCCTTTGTCTGCTTGTTCTGAACTAAGATTTTGATGTTTAATGCCACTAGCATTATCTTCACCTTCAATTGGTCTTCCAAGGGAGCGGCTGTCAGCTGTGCTGGTGGCCACATCTGGATTCCAGGCATGTGAAAATTGTGATTCACACCAGGGCTCCTACGTTGCATGAGCTCCACTTTGAATATAGAGCCATTTTGCTAAGTTTTGTGCAACTTCCCTGGGAGGGAGAAAAGACAAGAGTAGTGGCATAAAATCCCCCCCAAATTAAGAACTTCTTTGCTACTCCCTATTGCCCTGCCCTCTACCATATAATGCAGTATTGGGGTTTCTTTGGACAAGAGTACAAAAAGCCTGAAATGGGTGTTCCAGATGGTCCCAGCTGCCTCACTTCTACTAGACTATCCTTGAAATTAAAGAAAACAGTTTTGGTTTGCTTTGGTTGTAATGCTGTATGTTCTACTTTCCAGGAGTGAATGTCTATGTATGTACATGCATACATATATGTGAATATATATATGTATATATATTTAAAATGTGCATGTGTATGTATGTGAACACACATAGATATCGTGAGAGTTTTTCCAACAATTACTTGTAGTGTTTTTACATTGATGTTGTATATAAAGAGTTTTTGACAAGCTAAGGAAATAAAATGATCATTTCTCATTTTTGGCAATACATTGCCCACCAGTTAAACAGCTCATCCTACATTCTTTAGAATGATAATGGAATCAATGAATCCAGAGATGCATAATGTTTTCTGCTTTTTAATAGCACTCTGCTGATCAGGGAGACAAGAATGAACTTGCCACACAAATCATGATTCCATTAACATGGGCTATGTCCTAAGGGAAGTTCTATGGGTATTTGATTGCTGATCTTTAGTAATGTACTAACCAGAAAATTCTCTTAGAAAATCTTTTGTTCTTATTATCAGGTAGATAGTATGCTATTTAATTTTTACAATTCTTTCACCTTGTGAATGAACAATTACTGAGAAAAAAAAAAGCTAGGAAATTCTATTGGATGCCATCATCAGTGATCTTTATGGTATCAATTTTTCAGTTGTTAAGTTACAACTCCTTTGGAAGCAGATTTTGATGTCAGCATCTTTTGTGGTGCTTTTTGAATTGTGCACTTACAAATAAAACCTTAACCATATACCCTTTGACCCAGCAATTCCAATTTTAGACCGATATCCAGAAGAAATCATAAAAAAAAAATGGGAAATGTCTCACATGTTTCAAAATATTCAAAGCTGCTCTTCTTGTAGGACAAAGAATTGGAAATTGAGGGGATGCCCATCAATTGGGGAATGGCTAAACAAGTTATGGTACATGAATATTATGGGTTATTAGTGTTCTTTAAGAAACCATAAATGGTCAGACTCTAGAGAAGCATGGAATGAATTATAGGATCTGATGCTGAGCAAAGGGAGAAGAACCAAGAAAACAATATACACGTTAACAACAACATTGTGGGATGGTCAATCCTGATGCATGCAGCTACTCTCAGCAGTTCAGAGAGCTAGGACAAGCCTATTCAACTGGCTTTGACAATGCTATCCCCATCCAGAGGAAGATTAAGAAAACAAAACAAAACAAAAAATCCTTCAGAATCTGATGAACACTACATTAACTTTTTAAAACAAATATCTCTTATATATTTCGTTGCCTTAATCCTAATTCCTCATACCAAAAATGACTAATCTGTAAACATTTTAACAGAAATGCACATGTACAATATTAACCTATTTGCCGCTTAGGGGAGGGGGGAGTGGGAAAGGAGGGTGTAAGGAAATTTTGTCACAAAAATATACATAGGTATATGGATGAATGTTGAAAAACTTTCATAATATGTATTTGGAAAATTAAAATATTGATTAAAAGACCTTAACCATAACATTTAAAATGAAAACAAATAGACAAACAACACAAATTCGTCTGACCTGCTCAATCCTTCCTAGACCAACCAGGAATCCATCTCTCCTTCCTCCTCAATTCCACCCAGGTTTTTCCTTCTCCTGTCTCCTCACTAATAATAAAAACAAACAAAAAAACTCCCAACTCATTCATGTTTGTGTGTTCATACCAAATGTTACTGTTCCCAAAAGAAATTGTCTTCTTTATTGTTGTCATTGTCTTCATTGTTTTGATGCCTTTTGCTTTTATGATTATCGCTTCTAGCCTTACCCTTTCAACTCATGAATTCTTCCTTGTGACAAATAAAAAAAAACATACCACTTTACCAAACCATATAGGGACTACCTATGACAGTGTATGCAGTATTGTATAACCATAACTCCCCACATCTCTAAGAAAAGGAGGGAACTTTATCTCTTTTTAAAACCCAGTATTAGTCATTCAATTGCTTGGTCTTTGTTCTTTGTTTTCAAGTAACTGTGATTGTTAAAAATATTGTTTCTGTGGTTCTGCTTCCTTTACACGATATCAGTTCATAGAAATCTTCTCAAGTTTTTCTAAGTTGTCCTGGCTTGTTTCCTATGGTATTATAATAATAAGCTTTTAAAGCAGATTTTTTCAATAAAACAAAGTAAACTAAAGTAATGAAGTTACAGTCTTGAGAGCAAAAAAGGGGGGGGTGAGAAAGATCAGGATATAATATACAGTCGGCAGAGTCTTTGGAAAGAGATATAAGGCACTATCATTGATGATGTTTTGTCCTTCATTCTGGAAGAACACCATGACCTCAGGGAGGTGAAGCCATGACAAGCACGTAAATTGGATTTGAGTGGAGGGGCCTGTGCTAAGTCACCAGCCTCACTCTGTCCCCCAGAGTCAGCTGAATCTAGTGTCCAGAAGGGGATCAGGACAATTAGAGATGGCCCTGGATGTGAGGCAATAAGGTTTAAGTGACTTACCCAAGGTCACACAGTTGATAAGTGACAAGTGTCTAAGATTGGATTTTAACTCCTGTCCTCCTGCCTCCAGGGGCAGTACTCCATACACTGTGCTACCTAGCTGCCCATGACTATTAGTAATAACAGTTAAGGTGTATATATGGCTTTAAGGTTTTTGTTTCATATACTATATAATCTCATTTTATCTTCCTCCATCACTCATTTGTGAATGGATGTATACAGGTGATTCCTGTTGGTTTTGAGAGGACCAAGAACTGATTTGAGGCAGAATGTTTTTATTTCTCTTCCTCAGATGACATTGCCATAGAAAGCTTCTGCTTGGCCCCCTCCTGGCCAAAGTATGAGGAGACTCTGTTTTGATGTTTTGTGTTTATAGTGAGAATTAAAATCAAGGGAACTTTTGGCCTTCTACTCCATTCCTTAATCCTTCAGGAACATAGGATTCCCAAGTGCATAAGGTCTAGTACTATTACCCCATATCATCCATCTTTGGGAGGACTTTGAGATGTAACATTTTGGTAGGTTAAGGGAAAACTGATGAGTAAATTCTGTTCTTGCTACAAGAAAAAAGGTTCACTTTATACTTAAACTAACAAATGGACATATACTATTCATTCTCTCCCTGCCTCTCTCTATTTGTGTTATGTATATAAAGTAACTTTACTCTGATCATGGAAAACAGTCCTTTTCATGCAAGCATTTATTAACTTAAGTTTTTTATTGTAATATCGGGCTCTTTCTTGCATTCCTTCTTTTTCATTGATGATAACATTATGAATCTGTACTTAACTACTTCTGGGAGTCCTACTGGGAGTCTGACAAGTTTTTTTTTCACTTCAATTCCTTCCATAAAGGAGAATACTACTTCTCTTTCACTAAGCCTAGTAGCAGAGTTTGAGGGCAAGATGGCTATCACCCCCCCCCCACACAGCTTATATTGTGGGAAGCAATAGAGAGTGCCATGGCTAAGGAACTGCTTGAGCAGGCAACTGAAAATTTCTGAACCAAAATTTTGACACTAAAGGAAAAAAAGTATATTGTACTTAGAATCCTAGAGTTGAAAGAGACATTCATGGCTGTGAGAAACATGAGAAGGCTCCCTCTACTTCCCAGCAACTTACCCAGCAAGTAACAGTCTAGCCTTAGCTTAAAACCCTTGAATGAGAGGGCTGCCCCCCACATCTTAAGGAGTCTCAAAGGTAGACAAGGAGAATGACCCATTTGAATTCAAAGAGGTGGCATATGGCTTGTCAAGATCAGGGAAAAGTAAGACAGAAAGATATGTAAAGTAACATAGGACTAGAAAAGTGGTTCATATCTACATTTTAGAAGAGTTTAAGTATCAGACTGAGGATCTTCTCTTTAATCTTTTCCCTTTCACTAAATACTAACTTCATTCAAAGTCCATCTCAAGCCTCATTTCCTCTCACCTTCCAAGACTGTTTGAATTTGCAGTGAGCTTTTCCTCCTCTTAATTCCTGTGGTACGTAATGTACCTTCTATAAATCCAGGTTTCATTACAGCTGTTATTTGTTACCTATCGATTTCTAGGTTTTACATCCTCCCTTGCCAACTAGATTATGCACTTTAACAATGTTTGTCCCCAAGGATGTGTCCTGATCCCTCTTCTCTTTTTTTTTTCTCTCTGCACTCTGGTCACTCCCACATCTATATATCCATCCTTGATTCACTCCTGAGCTGCAGCATTGCTTTATATCTTGCCTATTGACCATTTTAGCTTGACATCACAGACATTTCAGACTCAACATATCTGAGACAAAGCCTATTACGTTTTCTCAAAATCTACTTCTCTTTTGAATTTCCATATTTGTCTTGAGAGCATCACCCCTCCCCCAGGTACCCAAGTTTGTAATCTCAATCTTATCTCTGACTCTACACTCTCACTCCTCCTACATATCCAGTTCATTGCCAAGTCTTGTCACTTCTATCTCTGCATCTCTGTTTCAAACACTTCCTCTTTTCTCCTCCCACATATCCACCATCCTAGTTTATCTCAGCCCTGTAGCAAGCCCACATAGGATATCAGAACAAAATGGATGTTTATTTTCATGGACTGTTATCACTGCTGTCAATTCCACTAGGGAACCTGACTCAGCAGTGCTGATGAATCACAGTACAGTGTATTCTACCATCTTTTCTAGCCATTCTCTGGAGTAATGGAAAGGTCCACCTGACTTGATGGCTATGCAAATGCCCATTCTGCTCAAGTTTGAAAAATCATTGGGCAATAGCAGGAGTGATTTCTTAGCATTGTTTTTTATCTGTAGGTCAGTGAGACCAGCATCACCCTTTGTTACCTTCATTGCCATTCACCTGCTTCTCTGCCAAGGTGGGATGCAGCTACAATGTCCTACTTTCCATTTTAGGATGCCACTTGTTGCTTTTAAAAAGACTTGATCACTCCCAGAATCTGGACAGTTACTAATGCTAAGATAACGTGACCCTCCATTCTGTTACCACTTATTCAGAATGGAACTCATCCTCTGCTTCTGCTAGCTCCTTTGTTCTCCAAAGCTCACTGGAAATGACCCCTCTGAGTATAATTATTTGATCAAAAATGAACTCCTCCAGGACCTATCAGTGGCTTCATTGCCTCACGTGACCATATGCACCTAATCATATAATTTTGTTTTGGGTCTATGTTTTGTTTCCCCATTTTAACTGTAAGTCCTTCAAGTGCAGCTACTGTGTCATCTACTTCTTTTGTATCTCCCACAGAGATTAACACAGCATGGAAATAAAACAATACTTGTTGAACTGAGTTGAGTTGATAAATGATAACTCTATTCTTCTTAGCTCTCCCCAACCAGATTTGTTAGGGAGTGAGCAATAATGATCTCATTTCTTCCTTTATTATCTCTCCTCTCTTTTCTCTGTCTTTTTAGCTGTATGGTATCTAGTAACACAATAAATCTTGTGTCTGAGCCATTTTCATTATTTTCATTCCTATTGTTAGCTCTTGGAGTTTTTTTGAAGTTTTTTTTTAATAGATTCACCACATATCTTTCCATTTCAATGTGATGAATTGATAGCAGAATATTGACATTTTACTGTGACATTCTTCTTATGCATGCATCCATAAAAAAAGACTTCCTTCTGCCCTGTTCTTAAAGTTTTCTTACTACATAACTATTTTACCAGCTTCTTTTGGATTGGTCCATTTGTTTAGATTGCTGCAGAGTTGTGTGACTGGCTGTCTTAGATCCTTTCCATTTTGTGATTTTTATTTTTGGTTTCTATTATCCTGGAACATGGGATAAAGTGACTAGAGGGCTCAGGTGACTCAGATAGGTTCAAACCTTATGACATAAATTCTGCCAGAGCCATGGCAAGCAATTTTGACACCTTGGCCAAGCACTATTAAAGGTACTCAAATTAAGGTTCTTAGATACTTTCTTAAATTTGCCTTCGAAATGTAAGTGAAGGGGGTCACCTAGGTGGTACAGTGGATAGAGCACCAGCCCTGGAGTCAGAGGGACCTGAGCTCAAATCTGGCCTTAGACACTTAAGAATTACTAAACTGTATGACCTTGGAAAAGTCACTTAACCCCCATTGCCTTGCAAAACAAATAAAAATATTTTAAAGAATTTTAAAAATGTAAAGGGAAGGGAAGAAACAGAAACCCATCTAGAGGAAAGGTACCTCTATGCTTCCAGAAGATAGAGATCCCAGGCCACAGAAAAGAATATTCCTGAGGTGGGACTAAGTTCAGGCAAGATCTCCCCAGAATGTGGTCATTGGAAATAAAGGTACAATAGGGTTTAAGAAACTCCATTCTTGGACCTTCCTATTTTAACTAGTTATTAAAGGTAGGTCCCTAGCTCATCTTTTTCTATCTATGGAAAGATTAAAAATATTGCCCCTATAGAGTCTTACAGCCTGAGGCAGATTGCTTCACCCTAGTTCCTCCTCTTCAGTTGTCTAAGGAAGAAACCCAGTAACCCATACTTGGCAGGAGATTTCAGTTTTAGAACTGATCACTTGGTGAGATAGACTCATCTAGTAGAAGGAAGTTTGCTTAGAAGGAATTGAGGAAGAAGTAGTCTTGCAAAAAAGTGGTCAGAAGAATCAATACGAAGAGATAAAGGTGATCAAGAGTTCCAAAAGGAAAGGGGCTCTGAAGCACTCCTTCAGATTTCATGCATCCACTCTGCTTGCACTTGGCTTATAATGGTTTATTGTGAAGTACTGACAGAAGCTGAACCAAAAGTCAGGACATTCCATCGGCCTTTGCAGTGGTGAAGGAGGAAGAGATCTATTAAAGAAGCCCTAGGAGAGACAAAATGAGCAAAGAGGTAGCCACAACAGGAAGGGAGATCAAAAAACTAATGGCTTTATCTGGGTTGGACTCAGTGGTAAAGTAGACATTGATGAGGTGTACTTTTTTGGGGCAAGGTTACTGTTTAGGCTTGGCCATTGTTCCCATATGCATGAATAGTTAATAAGACCACTCTCTAGCAGGTCTGCTTTTGTTCAAGGCAGTCAAAAGTGATGATCATAATAGTTTCACCCTGGGAACATATTGTTGTGGATTTGTTTTTCCGGGTTGGAGCCAGTTTTCTAGCATATGTCCTTGCTAGAGTTAAGTCCTTTAATTTCAAGCAGGAAATACTATTTCTTTTCACTTTAAACCATAGTCTTAGGGGGAGAATAGTGGTGGGGTACTCCTCTGGGATTGAAGCCATGCTGGGCCACCATCCCTCTCATATGTGGACTCTTAAGGAGAGCTCAATCATGGTCACGGTTACTCCATGGATCTGTATCCTTTCAGAATGATAGCTCCTATCTGAGACCCTTCAAATGTGTTTCTTTTCACTCATATTCTCAGCTAAAGGACACAATTAGTTCAAAACAAATACACTTTAATGGAATAGCATAACAAGAAATATAGAAAATAACACTCCTCTAATGAACTGGGGCACATTTTTCCACAAATTTATGAGCAAGAGTAGACATGCAAAGTGATATACAATGATGAGGGAAAACACAAGAAATATCTACTCGGCACAGATGGTCTTGTGGATGAGTAGCTCATCATTCTGCTGCTATGAAGCCAATGAGATGTGCCGCTGTAATCATTTTGCTCTTCAGCTGTGCCTATCCCCCCCCAAAGGGCATCATCAGTCTCATTAACAAGCAGTAATCAGTAGATACCTACTGTGGGCTTCTACTTTACTAGGTACAAAGAAAAGTGAAAATAGTCCCTACCTTCAAGGAGTTTACATTCTCCATTCAAAAAACACCCCAAAACAAAGTTCAGCAATGGTCATTGGTAAAGAAATTATGGAATCATAGGGATAATAACACATTGTTCATGGAACTGAAGCTGTGGATTGGTACAATTGTTTTGGAAAGCAATTTGGAATTATGCAAATAAAGTGATTAAAAATGACTATACTCCTTCAACTAGCGATTCCATCACTCAGTTTATGCCCCCACGAACCAGTCTATAAGGAAAAAGTCCCCACATACTCTACAATGTTTTCTCTCAACACTATTATGATAGCTAAGAATCAGAAACAAAGTAGATGTTCACCTGCTTAAAGAATGGCTAAACAAATGGTGGTAAATGAATGTGGTGCAATAAGACTGCTGTAGGAAATATATGTATAATGAAATAGAGAGGTATGGAAAGACATAAAAATGAATGTGAAGTGAAAGAAGCAGAGTGAGGAATGCAAATAGAAAGAAAAATGGCATACCCAGAAAGCAATAACAAATGTAGCAAAATTATAAAGATCAAGCAAGACTCAATTCATGAGTTATGAAATGTCCCTAACTCACTCTTTAATGGAGGTGGGAGGCCAACTGTGTTGTATATCACATAGATTTTTGGGTGTTCCAATGTAACTGTCAATTGGGCTGATTTTTTCCCCTCTCCAAAAATATTATCATATGAGGTGTCGCTCAGGAAGTAGGAAAAAGGGATACATGAGCTAGTGCTGATAGAATACTAATTAAGGGGTAGCTAGGTGGTACAATGGATAGAATACCAGCTGTGGAGTCAGGAGGACCTGAGTTCAAATTTGAACTCAGACACTTAATAATTACCTAGCTGTGTGACCTTGGACAAGTCACTTAACCCCACTGCATTGCAAAAACTAAAAAAAAGAAAGAAAATGCTAATAAAAATAACTTTTAAAAAATATCTCCTCTAAGAAATGTCCCCTCTAAACCTTTTCATTTTCTGAGTGTTAACTTGAATTCCCCCTCAGACACTTTTTTCCCCTGTAATGGGAGGGCAGGAGGGAAGGAGACTATATTCTAAGAAAATGAAAAGGGTTGTGTGTTCTGTATTCCCATAGATTCTTTAAACTTAACAAATTCTCTGGGTCTCCCATGCACAAGAGTGATTGGGGAAAGTTAGAACCAAAAGGGATATGCAGGCACCTAGGAAGTCATTTTCCTCCCTCTGAAATCTTTTGTTCTAAGTTCCTTCCTTTCACATGCAAATATTTCCAGCAGTCACCCTCCCAAAGGTTTGAGCTGCCTTCTATAATTGACAAATATTCCATTCAAAATAACAAAATTAACTAAGTCTATACAATAGAACATAATTTATCAATTAATCCATCTTTTATTGAGTGTCTGCTCTGTGGCCAGAGACCAAACAGTCTGGAAGAACAATGGCTTAATTGTACTTTTATGTTCTGAAGGCTACTAAAGACTGCTTTGATCAATGGCCATTAGTATTAAAGTCATTATAACATAGCTCATTATTATACAGATTCGATAGAAAAGGAGGCACATCACATCCTGAAACCTAACAACTGCAAACCTTGGATTTGATGAGCCCAGCTTCCTAGAGTGCAAGAGCTAGACATAAAAAATGCACATTCTTCTCTCCTTTCTGATGCCTGGAGAAGTCTGGCCTGGCTTCTTCAACCCAACCAGGAAGCCACCACTTCCACTTCTCTCCATAGCCATGCAAACAAAAAACAAAACACAACAAGACTTTGATAATTGTATTACCATGAATTAAGGTTAAGACAGCAAGGACTTAAATCCTGACTAGAATTCATAGGGGGGAAAAAAGCTAAATGAATAGCGTTCTTTTGTTCCCCTCAAGTATAACATTCAATTTCATCCTTTGCTTTTAAGGGAAACAAGAATCATCTTAACCAATATTTGTTGCTCAGTCATATCCCACTCTTATTTGCTCTGTTTGGGGTTTTCTTAGCTCTGGTACTGGAGTAGTTAGTCATTTCCCTCTCCAAGGTCAGTCATTCAGAGGCTAAGTGACTTACCTGGAGTCATACAATTTAGGAAATGTCTGAAAGTAGATTTGTAGATTTAAACTCAGGTCTTTCTGAGGACAAGCCCAGTGTTTTATTTACTGAGTCACCAGCTGTCTTCCTTTAACCCATCTATTCTAACCAAATGGAACTGCAGCAGACTTTTTAAAGTATCTTGTTCTAAAAGTTATTAGTCTTATAAAAGATATTACATGTCACTGTTCGGGTTTGAACAATATGGTAGACCAGGTTGCTTTAAACTGGACCCCTTTGAAGAATGCATTCATTTCTATATAGAGCATATAATTTAGTAGGACTTCAGAGACCTTCTGCTCCTAGCACCCTCAACACGCAGATCAACAAATACCTGGAAAATAAGTCACACTGGGAAAAGTAGTGGTGCTGAGGGGCTGAGACCAACAATAGGACTTGTGGAACATTTTCAGGAGAGGCCACATAACCACGTTTGGAAGCAACATGAAGCATCCTACTGCCTAGCCTTCTCCCCCTAATCAGAAGCTTCTATCATTCAGTCTGGCCATTGGTGTACCTTTCAGCCATTGAAGACATTGTTCATCAACTGATCCGGGGGAAAGGGAGATGGGGCATGGTAGAGTTAGCTAATTGAAGGCAGAATGAGAATTACAAGAACTTTTCATTGGGTCCCTTTTAAAGGAAGCTGATGCTCTTCTCAATCCCTGATTGCCCAGAATTGCTCTCCAAGCTAAATGAAAATTTCTCAGAAAGTCATAAGGCTTTTTTTTCTGTTAACTTTTTCAAATACAAATTTTTTGTCTATTTACCAGTAAATGGCCTATTTGACAAGAATAACACAAGAAAATGAATTGCTGTTGATGACAGAAGCTGTAGATTTTATGGTTGGGGTAAAAAATGCTTTTCTCATTCCCATTTGATTTAGCTAAAGAATTCATCATTGGAGAAGTGCTATATCTAATTGCATAATATTTTATAAAATCTTGTCTTTTTGTCACCATAGTGAAACAACAGCGATATACACATATGTGTGTATGTTATGTATGGATTTTTCTCTGCAGATGGTCTGGATAAAAGAACCTATTTTCTTCTTCCAAGTGGAAAAGTACACTGTGTACGTGCAGAGTTTACTAGGGTGAAGGCTCTGCCATGACATGGAGTCTTGGCTTTCTCATAAGCAGTGGGCTTCTCTTGCCCCACAGAGGAGCTGCTGTCACGTCTTCGGTCAGTCATGCAGAAACAGACTCCAGAATCATCCCTGCCCTTTGCTTTTGAGCCTACACCCCGCCCCCGCCCCCGTGCTTTGCCTTGGACTACATCACTGTTCATTAGCAGCTTGGTCCAAAGGCAGACATGGGCTGGAAGAGACATGTTCTGGTTGGAGAGAAGCAAACATGTGCAGGCCCCCCTTTCATCAGTCAATTGGGCAACTGATTAGCATTTCTTGTAAAGGTTATATGCTTAAGAGAGTTGGAACCAGGGGCTAAATAGGAGTGTGACATCAGTTAAGGAGTTCATTTAGCCTTGGTATGGATAATTTCTCTCCATGAGAAGAGATAAATGAGAATTTTCTGGTCACATGGTATGTTTCTGAAGGAAATATATATATATATATATATATATATATATATATATATATATATGGATATAGATATAGATATGTAGATATATAGATACAGATATCTAGATAGATTATATTCTTGTCTAATTTAGTCCAATTGTCTGTGTGATTCTGTACATATTGTAATGATGTTTGTCTCTGACTAGATGGTGGGAAGATTGAATTCTAAGAATCTAATAATCTCATTATTGGATTATTGGAAAGTTGTTATCTAAAATATTGCCAACATGCAGAGATGCACAGGACTTGTTCACAGGAGCTGGAAGAGGCTATCAGTACTATCTCCCAGCAGTTCTGTGCTTGTGGGCTGTAAACTTAAAAACATTTTTTGATAAATATTTTAATATCATTGATTTCCTTTATGTTTTATTTTAAGTATTTGGTATCATTCTGAGAAGGATCCTTAAACTTCAAGTCAAGAACCCCTGATCTAAACTAAGTTCCTCCTTTTAAAAATAAGAACAGAGAAATAATGATTTGTGTATGGTGATATAATCATTAGGGTGCCATTGATAGTGTTGACCCTGGAATAAGGAGAATCCAAGTTCAAATGCAACCTCAGATACTAATTGCGTGTCATTTCATCCTGTTTGCCTCAGTTTCCTCATCTGTACGATGCACTGGCGAAAGAAATGGGAAACTCCTCTAGTACTTTGCCAAGAGAACCCCAAATAGGTTCATGGAAAGTTGGACACAAACAATACCACTTCATTTGAACATTGCAAAACTATTTCTGAGGTAGTTGGTGAAGATCAATATTATTCCCTCTTCCAGAAGAGACTACTAAGTCTCAGAGTGAACTGGTCAAGACACATAGCTAGTTTGGTAGTAGAGTCAGCACTAGAATCCAGGCGTTCTGATTCCTAAGTTACCACAGGAGTCTTTTGGAAGTTGTGGACCTGAATTCCTATTCCAGCTTACCTACATACTGCCAGTATGACCTTAGATAACTAATTTCTCTGGCTCAGTTTCTTTGTCTATAAACAAAAGAGTTTGGGTCTTGTGTCCTTTCTAACTCTAAAACTCTGGTCCTTACTAAGTGCTGCTAACATTTACATACAGTTTATTTTAGGGGACAATCAGGGATCAAGTCACTTGACTAGGATTACACAAAGAGTAAGTGTTTGAGTATGGATTTGAACTCAGCTTTTCCTGACTTCAGGCCTGCTGCTATGGCCTCTAAGGCTCCACTTAGCTGCCTAAGAACAGAGAATCTCAGCCATATCTATTACACTATTACAGTGGTGTTTAACTTCTGTTTTGCTTGTTTTTCATCTGGACCTCCCTCTATTATTTGAGGCCTGGATTAAGAGATCCCTCCTCTCTGAAGCTTTCAATAGTATGCCTTTTGCCCACCCTGTTGGGAGTAATCTCCCCCCCCCCAATAATTTCTCAGAGTTCTTTTGCCTGAATTATTTGCTTCCTTCTGCCTTGTGCCTCCTTGTGTCCATGTTGCTCCCTCTCAGAGACACTGAGTCACTTCAGAAAATAGCCTTTGTCATTTTTTTGTGTCAGAAGACTTCATAAATGTTTGTCCAGCTGAGTTGTTGAGTCAGACATCAGATTCCACTTGGTAAAACTTTTCTCAGTGGAGGGTGTGCTTGGTATTAGTGCCAATTCTGCTTCTCCCTTCTTAATCCCACTCATTGACTCATCCCCTCATCTCTAGAGCTGCTTTCTAAAAGGTCTTTGGCACCTGCTTCTCCTACCCCCTTGAACAGACTGTGAAGCTTGCTTCAGGTCCAGATGGACTCCTCTGATAATTTAACCCTGCTTCATGGCAACCATGGAGAATTTATTCAGGTACTGCAAGAGGAAACAAAGGACGTTAAGAGGTTCTTCTCTATTTCCTCATATTTGTGCTTCAGTTTTCCATTAGTCTCTCACATCTCTTCCCTGAGTCACCAGCATATGTCCTATTGATTTTTTTCTTCATCATTTCAGTTATTTTCAAGCAAGTCATTAGGACTAATGCTTCCTTGTGAAGTCTCTTTCCATCCTTCCCTTAATATTTTCTGTGCTTTTAAATAACATGTTTCTCTAAAGAAAGTTCTTTGGATCACCATTTTTAGGAGAGTCAAGAAGTAGCAGGTAGTCCCATTTCTTCAGTGAGGTTAGCAGATCACATATTTGTTATTCTTAGTCCCCATCTTTGAATGTATCACTGCCCTTCAGTCTAAATAATGCCTCTACCTCCTTTATTTGATTTTCAAAATGTTTTTTGAGCTCTGACATAGCCTGAGCCCAACTTCCATATTTCTTGGATACAGAAATTTGGACTTTGTCATTTGAGTATATATTTTGATCTTCCATGGGACCAACATAATTGTCTATAATCAGATTCCTTTTTTCCAATTTACTCATTTCCCTAGCCTGTGCTCTTGTTTTGGGGTGCTTCCTGAGCTTTTGAGTATTAATGAGAGGCTCTGACTGCTCTCCTTGCCTCTGCTTTGGTCTGTGGGTGACCACACGCATACCCCTCTGCCCTGGAGCTGCTCTATGGTAATGGGGGACCCCAGACTGCAACCAGGGTCTGAATATGGACAAAGCAGAGGTCCTGTCCCAGGGACAGTCTCCCCCCACCCCCTTACCTTTGGTGGACTGAGTGCTCTGGGAGCAGCTGCTGGGTGGCTCCCTTGCTGGGCAACTCCACAAGTGTGCTTCTGTTTCTGGGTTCTGGGACTCTGGGCCTCGCTAAGTGCCCTAACGCTGAGGAGGTCCATGCTGGCTCTGGTCTGAGGGCTGTTACCAGAGGGCCTGGCTGCACTACCACCCCATTCAACCCTGTGGAGCGGAGCCATGCCATCTTCCAGGTTATCTTGGGCTGGAGAATTGCCTCATGGGATATTTCTGTGAGTTCTGTCTCTCAAAAATTTAGTTAGATCATCATTTTAAGCTTCTGGGAATATTTTGAAAGTGAGTTCCTGCTAAAACCTGTCTTTAGGCCTTCCCCTCCCCATCCTCAGGGATTTTATGTTGTCAACAGTTACTTTAAGTGGAATGTCTCTTTGTATCTCTTGCTCTTGGGCTTTATTGGTCATCTTTAGAAATGCTGATGATTTTGGGGGTTTATTTACTTTGCTACAGTTGTTCATTGTTTCAAGTAGTTTTTTAGTTGAGTTTTCTTTGGTTCTCTCAGTATACCATTCTAATGTCTCCAAAGAATGAAAGCTTTGCTTCCTCCTTGTCAGTTCTAATTCCTTCAATTTCTTTTTCTTCTCTTATTGCTAACATTTCTAATACAGTATTGAATAGGAGTGGTGATAATGGAATCCATGTTTCTTATTTGGAAAGCTTCTAGTTTATCCTTTTTTATAGATAGTTTCATAATTCATAAATCAGTAAAAATTGTTTCAGAACTTACTACATTGCTTTTAATTTGGGTTGCATTGGTTTGTGCAAAATTTTTTTTAATTCAATAAAATCAGAATTACTCATTCATTTGGCATTTTATAATGTCGCTATCTCTTCTTTGGTCCTAAACTGCTGATCTTTTCATAGATGTGACACATAAATTATTTCTTGTTCTCCTAATTGACTTATGATATCACTTTTTAAGTCTAAATCTTGTATCTATTTCAATCTTATATTGGTATAGGGTATGGGATGTTGGTCTCTGCCCAAATTTTGCCATCTTATCTTCCGGTTTTCCAAGCACTTTTTATCAACGTGTGAGTTCTTATCCCAGAAACTGCAATCTCTGGGCTTCTCAAACAATAGATTATTATAGTTTCTTTTGCACCTAATCTCTTCTACTAATCCACCACTTTATTTCTTAGCCAGCACTAAACAGTTTTTTTAAAAGAAAGATTTTATTTATTTTGAGATTTACAATTTTTCCCCATTCTTGCTTCCTTCCACTACCCCTCACAGAAGGCACTCTATTAGTACTAAACAGTTTTGATGACTGACACTTTATGATAAAATTTTAGAGCTGCTATGGCTGGACCACTTTCCTTTGCATTTTTTTCCCTTTTATTCCCTTATATTCTTGTTCTTTTGTTTCTCCATATGAGTTTAGTTACTATTTTTTTTTCTAGCTCAATAAAGTAATTTTTTGAAAATTTGATTGGTATGGTATTAAATAAATAATTTAATTTAGGTAGAATTGTCATTTTTATTCCTCAGCCTACCCATGAGCAATTGACATTTGCCTAGTTATTTAGATCTGATTTTATTTTTGTGAGAAGTGTTTTGTAATTGTTTTCATATCGTTTCTGAGTTTGCCTTGGCATGTAGACTCCCAGGTATTTTATATTCTCTACATTTACTTTAAATGGAATTTCTCTTTCTATCTCTTGCTGTAGTGTCTTGTTTGTAATATAGAAATGCTGATGATATATGTCAGCTTATTCTATATTCTTCTTTGCTAAATTTCTTGTTTTGTTTTTTAGTTTAATTTTTAGGGTTATCTAAGTGTACCATCCTAGTAGTAGTAGTAATAATGGTTTTCACCGCTAATTTTATTGGGCATTCCATAATTTTATTCCCCTTACATAGAAGCCATGCTGATGATTTTAGATAGATATTGCTTATCATTTTAAAGAAACTTCCATTTATTCCTATGCTCTCTGGTGTTTTTAATAGGAATGGGTGCTGTATTTCATCAAAGATTTTTTAAGCAACTATTGAGATAATCATGTGATTTCTGTTAATTGTGTTTTTGATATGATCAATTATGTTGATCATTTTCCACATTTTGAACCATCTCTGCATCCTGGCATAAATGTTACCTGTTATAATTGCTTGGCTAAAATTTTATTTAAAATTTTTGCATCAATATTCATTAGTTAGATTGGTATGTAATTTTCTTTGTCAGTTTTGACTCTTCTTGGTTTAGGTATCAGCATCAGGTTTCATAAAAGGATTTTGGCAGAGCTCCTTCACCTATTTTTAAAAATAGTTTATATAGAATTGGAATTAATTTTTCCTTGAATGTTTGGTGCAATTCACTTGTAAATCCATCTGGCCCTGGAGATTTTTTCTTAAGGAATTTATTGATAGTTTCTTCAATTTCTTTTTATGAAGTGGGTTATTTAAATACTTTATTTTCTCTTCTGTTAAACTGTGTAGCCTAATTTTTTTGTAAACATTCATCCATTTCACTTAGATTGTCATATGGGTTGGCATAAAGTTGGGTAAAATAGCTCTTAATTATTATTTTAATTCCCTCCTTATTGGCAGTGAGTTCACCCTTTTCATTTTTGATACTGGTAATTTGGTTTTCTTCTTTCTTTTTCTTAAGATCAGATTAATCAGATTCACCAAATTTCTAATTTATTGGCATTTTTTTTTCATTAAACCAACTGTCTTATTTGTTGATTCAATTTTTTCTTACTTTCAAATTTATTAATTTCTCCTTAGATTTTCAGAATTTCTTTTTTTTAAAGAAAGATTTTATTTATTTTGAGTTTTACAGTATTCCCCCCATTCTTGCTTCCCTCCCCCCACCGCTCACAGAAGGCATTCTGTTAGTGTTTACATTGGTTCCTTGTTACACATTGATCTCAGTTGAGATTTTCAGAATTTCTAATTTGGTATTTAATTGGGGATTTTAAATTTTTCCTTTTTATAGCTTTTTTAGGTGCATACTTCATTCATTGATCTTCTCCTTATTTAATTCATATAATCATTTAGGGATATAAAATTTCCCCTAAAAACTGCTTTGGCTGCATCCTACAGTGATATAGTATGATGTCTCATTGTTGTCATTTTCTTGGTTGAAATTATTGCTTCATCCACTCATTTTTTTTTAAATAGGCTTATTTAGTTTCCAATTAGTTTTCAGTTTATCTTTCCCTGGCCCTTGAGTAATGTAATTTTTATTGCACCAAGATCTGAAAAAAAAGATGCATTCAAAATTTATGCTTTTCTCCATTTGATTGTGAGGATCTTTTGCTCAATACATGGTCAAATTTTGTATAGGTGCCATGTACTACAGAGAATAAAGTATATCCTTTTCGATCCCCATTCAATTTTCTCCAGAGTTCTCCTCTGAGAATTTGTATGATATACCACTTGGTACACATGATTTTAATATTGATAGTATGTCCTTGCTTTTGTTACATTTAAAGAAGATATAGTTTACTTCCTTATTCCTTTTAATGCGATCTGGTTTTGCTTTTATCTTGTCTGACATCAGGATTGCTATTCTATGTTTTCTCTTCACCTAAAGCATAATGTATTCTCCACCCTTTCATGTTTACCCTTTGTGTATTTCTCTGCTTCAAATGTGTTTCCTTTAAACAATATATTGTAGTATTTTGGTTTTTAATCTACTCTGCTATTCACTTCCATTTTATGGGAGAGCTCATCCCATTTACATTCACAGTTATAATTACTCACTCTGCATTTCCCTCTATGCTTTCTTCCCCCATTTATATTTTTCTCTTTCCTTTCCCTTTATCCTTTCTCACCAATGTTTTGCTTCTGCCTGTTGCATCTGCATGAGCCCTTCTTTCTATTCATCCTTTCCCTTTCCTTCTCCCTTCTACTTTACTTTACTTTGTCCTTTTAACCAGTGTTTTGCTTCTTACTACTTCTTCTAGATCAGTCCTTTTTTCTTTTAATCCTTTTCCCTTTCCTTCTCCCTTTTACTTTATACCACTTTCTCCTTTTACTCTTTAAACTTTTACTTTAACTTTACCTTTTCTTTTTTACTTTTTACTTTTTATCTGTCCCTGCTTCCCCCTTTCTTTCCCTTCCCTCCCCCTACCTGAAGCCCTGTAGGGTGGGATAAATTTTTAAACCCAATTGGGAATCTATGTTTTTCCCTCTGTAGGCCAAATCTGTTGAGAGTAAGATTTATTCAGCATTCATACCCTTCCATCTTTTCCTCTACTAAAATAGGTTGTTGTGCCTGTTCATGTGATATTATCTATCCTCTAATGTCTAACATTCTCCTAGTATAACCTTTCTTTTTATACCTTGTTTTACACCTCTCTTGTACCCACAACCTTTGACAGTATATACTCCTTTTATCTGTCCTGATAGATGTATGATTCTCATGGGATGATTGATTGATTGATAAGCAACATTACCTCTTAGTTACTTCATACTCACAGCCTCTGCCCAAGTACATTCTCTTTTACTGTTCCATCTGAAATAAAATTCTCTAGTCAAAAGCATCATCAAATTATAATCAACCACACCCTCTTTCCAGGGACCTGCTATATGAAATATAATTCTCATGAGCTATAGTATCATGTAAAGAAGATTCACTTTATGATCTATTTATATCCACCCTCTGAAAATACACTCCTTCCAACTGTAGCTGAAGTTTCAAGTAAAGCAAAATCACATTATGATCTATTTATATCCAAACCTTCTAAGTATAATCCCTTTGTCACAATAGAAATACCACCCTCATGAGCTAAGTAACATGTAGAGCAAAATCATTTCAAACTCCATTTATACCCACACACTCTAAATAAACTCCCTCTGGCCGGCTAGGTGGATAGAGCACCGGCCCTGGAGTCAGGAGTACCTGAGTTCAAATCCAGTCTCAGACACTTAATAATTACCTAGCTGTGTGGTGGCAAGCCACTTAACCCCATTACCTTGCAAAATAAAACCCTAAATGTACTCCTTCCAACTGTATTCAACCTTCATCAACTCAAGTATGAGATATAGCATCATCTCTTTCATGATCAATCTATACCCATACCCTCTCTCTTAGTATGCTTTTTTTAACTATCCTAAGAAAATTGCAATTCTCAAAAGTTACAAGTACTACCATCCAATATTGGGATATATACAGTTTAATATTATAGATTAACATTTTTTTCTTTTTTCATTTACCTTTTTGCACATCTGTTGAGTCTTGTTTTTGAAGATTGAACTTGCTGTTCACTTATGGTCTTTTAATCAGATGAGTTTGAAATTCCTTTATCTTATTGAAAGTCCATCTTTGCCCCTGAGCGAATATGTTGAATTTTGCAGGGTAGTTCATTCTTGACTGAAATACAAGGCCATATGCCCTATGGAGTATCATATTCCAGGCTTTCTGATCCTTTAATGTTAAAGCTGATAAGCCCTGCATAATCCTGACTGTAGTTCCTTGATATTTATATTGTTTCTTTTTAGACTGCTTGCAGTATTTTCTCCTTTAGCTGAGAATTCTGAAATTTGGCTACAATATTCCTTGGGACTTTTTATTCTGGGTTCTCTTTCTGGAGATGATAGGTAGATTCGTTCAAGAACTATTGTGTCCTTTTGGTCTCTGATGTTAGGGCAGTTTTGTATGATAGTTTCCTGAAAGATATTTTCCAGGCTTTTTTTTTTAAGTTTTGATCAAGGCTTTAAGATGGACCAATAATTCATAAATTATCTCTGCTAGATCTGTTTTCCAGGTTGGTAGATTTTCCTAAGAGGTACTTTACATTGTCTACTCTTTTTTCAGCCTTTTGATTTTCTCTGATGGAATCTTGGTGTCTTAAAAAGTATTTTCTTTCTAATTCCAATTCCAGTTCTAATTTTTAGGATGTTATTATCTTCAGTTAATTTTTTGTGTTTCCTTTTCCATTTGGTTGATTTTAGTTTGTGATGAATTCATTTATGTTTTAGTTGGTATTTTTACTTTTGAAAGAGTAGATTTCTTCAGTTAATTTTTCATAATTCTCCTGCATGGCTCTCATTTATTTTCTCCATTTTTCTTTGGTTTTTATCTTTTTGAGTTCTTCCAAGAGGTTTTGCATTTGAAGCCAAATCATAAACTCTTGATGCTTCACGTGTAGACAATCTGGCTACTTTCCTTTTCTGAGATGGCATTTTTAATATCCCTATCAGAATAGTAACATTCTATGATTGCCACTTTTTTGGTTTTCTTGCTCATTTTGGTAGTTGAGTTCTACTCCTGAGGCAAAGGAGGCACAATACCAAGTTTTTGTGCTTAGGTCAGGGGTCTAGTCCTTGGCTTATCACTTGATATCACGTATTGTCTAAGCAGTATTTTGTTCCCTGTCTTTGAATCACACAGATACAATATACAAGATTTCTCTTTTAGTGTCACCTTCAACTTGTAGTGAAGTCCTCTCTACTCCCATAATTCACTGAAGGCCTGTGTGGGGACATTCTTGACTTCTCCAAAGACATCTATCCAGTCTAAGAGCAATTTTGGAATTGAGAAGCAGAAGAAGATCAGGGAGCCCAACATATTCATTTTGTAGAAGATGCTTTATGATTTATTTAGATCCAGACCCTCTAAGTATAATCGCTCTAACCCAATAGAAATACTACCCTCATGAGCTAAAGTCCAAAAGTCTTTAGTCCAACCAAGTCCCACCTGTGGCAGCAGCATTCCTGGGACTTTAACTATGTCTTCTGAGTTGTGGTTGTAACCCTCACTACTGCCCTGCTGCACCACTGGCTTACTGAGACTTGACCTGAGCTGTGCTGTGGATAAGATCCCTCTCTTGGCTTTCCAGTTGTCCCACCTATACTGATTTATACTCCCCTTTTAGTCAGAAGCAATAGACCTTTACTGAACTTCCTCCATGATATCTTGAGTTGAGAACTTGTTTCATTCTTTCATATAGCTTTAGGGTCTGTGTAGAGGTTTCATTACAGTTGTTTTGGGAAGAGTTCCAGGAGCTTTCTAGCTTTGCACTGTCTTCTTGGCTTCATCCCAGAAGTCCTTCTCTCTTTATTCTTTTTTTTTTTTTGGTATTTGTGGGATGTTAGGATTAAATGCTTTGCCCAAGATCTCACAGCTAGAAAGTATTAAATATCTGAGACTGGATTTGAACTCAGTTCCTCCTGAGTCCAGGGTCAGTGCTTTATCCACTGCATCACCTAGCTGCCCCTCCATTGTTATGTTTACAAAATTATATATATATATATATATATATATATATATATATATATATATATGTATGTATGTATTTTAATGAAACCTTTTTCCCCTATATCAGGGCCCTCCTTGGTCAATCCTTACCTGATATTGAGGAAATGTATTTAAGCATTTGACTTAAATGAAATGGCACATTGAGTATGTTGGACAAGAGAGCCCTGATTCTGCAACTCAGTCCATCTTCACATTGCTACGGAGATCAGTTTCACTACCAGTTCTCCGCAATGACAGCTCTCTTTAGAAGTTTTCACAGGACTTCTATGAGGGGGGCTAATTTACCTGCCTGGGATTACAGTATACCAGTCATTAAAAGGGAGGGGATCCAGGAAATGAAAACATTAGTTGATACTCTGTCCCTTCTGTATGAGAGATTGACTCAGTCCTTTCTCTTCTTATTATTACCAGTTTTCCTTTGTGCATATCTGTCCCCTCTGAGGGGGGCACAAAGTGGGAGTTGATGGAGAGAAAGCCATACATCTTCTATAAAAGGAATGTGTTGGGCTCCATGATCTGCTTCTACTTCTCAATTACAAAATTGCTCTTAGACTGGATGGATGTCTTCGGAGAAGTCAAGAATGGCCCCGCTCATGCCTTCAGTGAATTGTGGGAGCAGAGAGGACTTCAGTAAAAGTTGAAGGTGACACTAAAAGAGAAATCTTGTATAATATATCTATGTGATCCAAGACAGGAGGTTTATAGAGCTTGGTTTATGAATTCTTTTGTGCACTGGAGTGAAAGAGAAGCAAACCCTTCTATCCTCTACATTTCCAAAAGGGAGTAGGCTTCATTCAGGTCCAATTAATTAATCAGGGCACGCTTCCATTGAGGAAGAAGTGGACAAGTAGATGTGGAGCTATCAAAAGGCCCAGTGGCTTCAACATGGCTGTCTCCCTGCCAGCTCATACTATTCTGCTTGGTACAGGATCAGAACAACACCAAGGGAAAAGTAGTTATGAAAGTCAGAAAGTTCCTTCTTCTTGGGTAACACAGAGGCCAAATTCAAGGGAATTTTCCCTTGTTCTGAAGGCTTTTCAACTGAAGGAAAATCAGAAAGACATCCTTATTCTTACCTGGAGGCATTACTTAATATTCTCTGATTCTTCCCTGTGTTCAGTATAATTCTTAACCATTCCGCTAACCTGCTGGGGTTGCTTTTTATTTTTTATTTTTTTTAACATGAAAGTCATAAGGGAACGATTCTGTGTTTCCTGCTCTTTTTTAGAGCAATTTTAAACTCGAAGTATATGCTTCAATAAAAGCTAGTATATGAGGACAAGCTAACTGAAATATGGAGCAAGATTTCTCATGCTTCCACTTTTGCTTTCTATAAATTCACATCCATGATTAACCATTTCTGAAGATTCCCTCATGTTTTTGCCTTGCAATTATAAATATTAATTTTGTACTAAGTATAGGAGAGTTGTTCATTTGCCTTTTAAGAAGAATGGGAACATTTTCCCATCCTCTGAGCAGGTATCCTTTGTAGCCAAAAGAATGAAAAGAAGTGCCGTGGCCATTTTGAGGTACCATTGGTTTTCTAATGGTTATTAACCAATGGACTCTTTTAGGATTTTTAAGAAACTTGTTCCATTGCATGTCTCTGGGAAAGGACAGGGGAACAAAGGGAAGGGAAAGAAATAATTCTGTACGTAGCATCTACTATGCTAGGTAATGTACTAATAGGAACATTTTACAAGCATTATCTCATGTGATCCTCACAATTATGCTGAGAGATAAATGATATTATTATTCCCATTTTTTTCAGTTAAGGAAACAGGGGCAAGGTCACATAACTAGTAAGTATCAGAATTAGATTTGAACTTAGATCCTCCTTACTCTAGGTCTAGTGCACTATTGATTGCACTCCCAACTGAAAGTTTAGTAGGCTTCTCTTTTTTCCTCTTTTCTTTGAAATTGATTTCATTCTTTTGGAGAGCTCCCACAAGGTACCTCACCCTCCATAAATGCAGATTAGCATTAGTCTGTACTGTGCCATCTTAGAGAATTACCTACCATATTCAAACATCACCTGACTTCCCTCCCATTATCTCACAGAGGCATGTTTCCCTATCTCCACGATTGGTTATGCTTACACATGTCTCCTCCGGTGATCCACATGCACTGAGGTCATTTCTTCCTGACTCCCTATGTTTAAGGAACCCTTCCTACAACATTGAAGCTTGAACCTAAAAAAATCCAAGACTTTTGTCCTGCAGTTAAAAAAAATCTCCAAGCTTGTATTAAAGCTTCTTTATGGCAGACTCTGGAGATACAGAGGCAAAAGTGATATGGACCCTGACTTCAAAGAGCTTATATTTTATTGAGGGAGATCTGCCTTGTTCCTCAGATAGTGACATAGGGCTATGTACTCTTGGCCTCTCAAACTGGAGCACTAAAAACATTTTCCTATAGGAGTATCACTCAAAATGGTGGTGTCTCAAATTGGAATACCAAAAATGTTTTCCTATAGAAGTATCATTCAAAATGATATTTAAGGAATGTTAGTGATGGATATCGCCATCTCATTTATCTTGAGCTTTGAGATCCTTAAATATGGGGGCTTTCCTGCCGCCCATGGACACTTTTTCCCCTTGACCTGAGCTTTATCTCTGTCAAATAAACCAATGGTCAAATCACTGCCACAATCAGATCTGCAATGAGCACTTCATGTGTCCGAAACAAAACACAACCAGGACAAGTCTTTGAAAGGTTCTCCTAAATATTGCTAGGGAGTTAGCCCTGGTGTGACTTTGGGGCCGAGGTAGGACTTGATGTATTTCACACGGAACTCCCTCTCTCCATTTAGAGGAGGTGACATGGTGTCCAGAGTACTAGGCCTGGAGTCAGGAAGAACTGAGTTCAAATCCAGTTTGAGATAATTCTTGGCTATCTCAATTTCTTCACTTGTAAAATGGGTATAACAATAACAGCTACCCGAGAAGGTTGTTGTAAGAAATAAATAGCACATAGTAAATGTTTTATAAAAACTTCTTCCATAATCTTTTATTTTTGTTTTTGTTTTTAGAGAGAGGTCATGCACAGTTGTTTCTGGTGGACAGAAGAATGGGAAATGGCAGTCCTCTGAATTTCTACTCTCTGGGGCAAAGTTCCAATTACCCTACCCTAGTTATGGGCCTGGAAAGAAATAAGCAAAATGATCCACCTACTTTGTACACCATGAATCCTGCCACAATTAAGGAGGTATGTGTCAATGTATTGTTTCTAAATCCCCATTTCTCAGTCTCCTTTTAGGGTGATACTAGGATTTGAATGAAACTCAGATTTCTAACTGAAATAATTGCAAAAGTAAAACTCTGGGTAAGAAGTGATCTTTCCTCCTGTAATCTGGTGGGTTCTGATAAGGTATCATGTACATGAGTGTGCCAATCAGAAGAATGAGCCCCTTTGGACAGTTAGCTAGATTGGGTCTTGCTCCTTCCCTTCTTCCTTGAACCTTTGGCCTGGTGTTTGACCTTTCCCAGCTGCTCAACAGGGCTGGCCCTGGCCACATGTTTTGTTGGGTGTTCTGCCAATGATGTTGAATTTTTGCATCGTGCCCATAAATTAATATATTCTTTGTCATTCGTTTTGCACACACAACACCATCTGCTCCTAAGATTCTTAAATGGCCTCTTGACGTGCTCTGCTGCCCATCCCAGCAAAGCGCCAACTGTGCTGCTGGGTTCTCTGAAGCATCTACAGGGAAGCGCCAATGTCCTCATGAGTTATCTTGCACTTGGTGCTGACACTTGCCTTTTAAACCTAATTGAAACTCTGTGGCCTGCCAACCCCAGTTTCCATTCTCATCCTGGCCCCTCCTGGGGGTGCTAATGAAAATACTCTGGCTGAGGTGACCAGCAGCTTAAGCTCCTCTGAAAGTGGACCATCATATCAACCTTCCCCTGGAGAGTGCCAGAACAGTTCAACATCTGCCATTCCTGCTTCATAGCAGGCTCTGTCTAACCATGTGGTGCGTATAATGGGATTGGCACAGAAGCCTCTGTTCCTGGGATTCTGACTAGGTTGGAAAGGAAAACCAAGGGACTAAGGGTGTGGTTTCCTAATTAGAGTTCTGGTTTAGGTTGGAGTGATGGTGGTGGACATAGTATGAGAAGCAACGTGGTGGGGTGGAAGGAGTCTGAGGACATAGGTTTAAAGGCTCTTCCTCTCTCTGACCTCAGCTTGGCTATCTGTGAAATGAGAGGATTCGACCTGAATACTGTTTTCTTCCAAGCCTAATTCCTGGACTCTTAAGACTGATTTATGCATCTTTGTTGCATTGATGGTCCTGAATAGAACTCAGGTAGAGTTTAAAGAAAACTTCAGGATACAACTCCTTCATTTTCCGTATGGGGAAACTGAGGTACAGGAAGGGAAAGGGAATTTTTCAAAGTAGTAAAGTTAGTTCATGGCAGAGTTAAACTTAGAACCCAGCCTTCATGATTCCCTATCTGGAGGACTTTTCCTATACCAGTGGTTTAAAAAGTGTGATCCAGGAACCACTTGGGGTTCCCAAGATCTTTACAGAGAATGAGGGAGATCAAAGTTGTTTTCAAAATAATACTAAGGCATTTTAATTTCGAATGTGGTAAATATTGATATAACTACATAAATAAAAGCTCTTTGGGCTTTTAAAAAATTTATTTATTTAAGGCAGTGGGGTTAAGTGACTTGCCCAAGATCACATAGCTAGGCAATTATTAAGCATCTGAGGCCAGATATGAACTCAGGTCTTCTTAACTCCAGGGCCAGTCCTCTAACTACTGTGCCAGCTAGGGCACTGGGTGCTCTTGGCTTTTATTTTTGAGAGTAAATGGATCCTCAAACAGAAAAGTTTGGAAAGCACTGCTCTATGCCATGCTACCTCTACCATGTTCTTTCTGGATTCTCATTTCGGGAGTTAACTGATAACTCTTTGGTAAATGATAGGTAGATTCTTGGAACTTCTCCACTTACCTGATCCAGAAACTCTTCCCCAATTTCCTTTTCTTATACTCTGTTTCTTATCCAGCTCAGTCTAAACAAACCTTAAACCCTACACTCTGCATCCTGGGCCACACTCTGCAGTATTAGTTACCCTTTTTATGTCTTCTAATGCACTGGGCTGGAGCAAGGAGGAGACATGTCCCCATGCCTCCATGGTACTTCCAGAGTCACCCATTCTTGCCATTAATAGGGAGTGTCTTTTCTAATGGAGGCACACTCCAGTTATCTTTTTCACCCAGTCTGCATACCTGTGGCTGTGATTTCATAACCTCCCAATTACCTTCCTTTCTCAAAAAGTTTGCTACCTAGCTTATTATCTCTCTTCCCAGTCTAACCCTTAGCATTCTAGCTGAAAACTTCAATCTAGTTACTGATCTCTTCACATTTATCCTGCCTTCCTATATTTTTTGGCTTCTTCACCTCTTAAGGTCTCAAGCTTAATGATACCTCAGCCATTCAGATGAGTGGTCATATCTTAGCTCTCACCTCAGTGGAACTGTCTCTAGGGTTCCTACTCTGATCACAATCTTTCTCCTTCCTTCCTTGTGCCTCAGTCTTCCAGAACTATTTTTCATCCTGAATGTATCTGCCAGTCCCTCCTTCCTTCCCTCTATGATTGGTCTTGGTTTTCCCTTTTTCCCTTAACAGTCTTGATCTTATCATTAACATGTTGTGATATAAATTCTCCTTTCCCCTTGACTCCTTCCTAGCCTTTTCCTTATGTCAATTGCCTTTCTTTATCCCAATCACCCTCATCATCCGGTCTTCTCTACTTTGACTTCTGAACTGCTCAGTAGCATTAGAGGGAGTCATGAGTAAATTGAGGCCAAGTACTTCCAGCACCTTAGTCTCTGCTATTTCAGACACCAGAAGCTCTTTATGTCTTCATATGCCTTCTTTTTTACCTCTGTCTATGAAGAAAGACACAGCTCTTTTCCTTACTAGGACTGATGCAACTCTATCCTCTAGCATAGAGGTGGTCAGTCTTGGCCACAGGTGCAAGCAAGCAGTATATCTCAAACCATATTGGAGTATAATTGGGAAATGTTTTTACAAATAAATAAAAATCCAATATAGTTTGGAGAATTTTAATTTGTGGTATTCTCCGTGGATATGTGACCCGTATGGATCAGTTTCAATATGACGCTATTGCTAACAACATTCCTTGTTCTCTGTTCCCCTCTCTCTCCTCCCTACCTATTTAGTTCCCTTAATTTCTGCCATCCCCTCTTGCTGTCTTCCTCCCTGTTTCCTTTTATTGGCAAATCCCCAGATATCTTTATCTCCTCTAGATATGTATCTCGCTCTATAAATAGTCATACTGATGAACATATTTCTCAAATTTCAACATCCAACCTCTAATTTCTTCCCTGAGCACTGGCTACATGTTTACTGCCTGCTAGACACTTGGGCAACCAGGTGGGGTCATAGAGTGCCAGCCTGAAAACAGGAAGATTCATCTTTGTGAGTACAAATCCAGTGTGACTCTTACTAGCTGTGTGACCCTGGCTAATCATTTAACCCCATTTACCTCAGTTTCCTCATCTGTCAAATGAGCTGGAGAAGAACTTAGCAAACTACTCCAGTATCTGACAAGAAATCCCTAAATGAGACCAGGAAGAATTGGCTACAACTGAAATAACTGAACAACAACAACAGACGGTTCCTCCTAAATGTCTCATTGGGGATGTTCTAGAAGTATGATTTCATTGGTATAAAAATTCCCAATTCAGAAACAATTTTTGGTCTTAGTGAGTTGTCTGGGACAATTCTGAAGTTGCCTGAGGTGCAGCCTCTCTGAAAAGTCATTTGCACAGGATCACAGTCAGAGTAGGATAGAGAGACAGGATTTAAACCCAGGTCTTCCTGAGTCTGAGGCTGGATCATCATCCATCTTGTCACACTATTCCATTGGCACCTCAAATTCAGCATATAAAAAATTCCCTTTCTTTGTCTCTAAACACATCCTTTCACAAAGATTTCCTGTTTTTTGTTGAGGAGATGACCATTCACCCAGTCACCTAGCATAGTAAACTAGAAACAGTCATGGCTCTTATATCTCTACTGTTTCTGTAGTTGCCCAGTTGGTATATCTCATTTCTGTGACCTCTTCCTCTCTGCTCCTTAGCCTGAAATGTGAGATCCTCCACAATATGGCTTCCAGCATTCTTTACAGACTTACTGCATATAATTCACCCTTAGGAATTCTCTACTTCAGTTAAACTGAACTGACTCTACTTGTTTTTTCTGTGAAATCAATACTCTGTCTTTCAGCTCCATCCATTTGTCTAAGTCTGGAAGTTGCTTCTTCTTCATCTCCTCCCACTCCTGCTTCGAGGCCATCTCCTACATATCACCTTTTCTGATTTTGCCCTCCCCTTTCCTCGAGTTGTTGTTGTTCTAACTTTCCTCTATGTTTCTCACACCATCCTTGGAATGTTCTTTCAGCACAATCCTGAAGCTGGGAACTGTTCCATTGAGATCTCTCTATCCCCATTGCCTAGTGAAATACTTGGACAGAGAGAGCACCTTCTATTGCTTATTCAACTACTCAGACCCAATTGGGGAAGCTCTAAGAAGAAAAATATAGGACTTTCTGTGAAGACATATAAGAAATAGACTTCTCGGTTTGGACGTAAGGCCCAGAAACAAAAGGATTACCCAAAGTAAAAAAAAAAAAAAAAGAAGAGTAGAAGCCTGCTGTTATGGAAATGAAACCTAGGAGCAGCGATCCTTCTGAAAAGAAGAGTATAATTTCCCCATGAAACATTGTCGAGCATCTATTAATCGAGAACTGTTGGGTGCTAAAAGAGGCGTGGCTCTCATTCTCTTTGACTGTAGGGTAGAAAGGAAAAATTTCTCAGTTAGGTTCCAACTTTACCTCTCAAAGTCATTAGCCGTATGATGACTCATATCTCCATCCATTTTGAGATAAGAGACACTTTTTCCTAGACTTACATGAACTGATGCTGAGTGAAGTGAGCAGAACCAGAACAGCATTGTACACATTAACAGCAACATCGTCTGATGACTGACTATGATAGATTGCACATAATGCAAATAAAAAGAAGGCATGCATTTTTAAAGAATTTCCTTCAGCAGATCTTTGAGTGAGTTTCTAATTTGTGTCATCTTTAGGGCATAGTTCTTGTGAAAGTCAATTTTTTTTGTGAAAAAGCCGAAATAGTATCCTTTATCTAGGGCCTCTTTTATTGAAATAATATTAATTGATACCCTTCTTAGCAGTTCTGAAAGAATTGAGATGGAAAATATTATCCTCCAGAGAAATAACTATGGAATCCGAATACAGATCAAAGCATACTAGTTCACTTTTGAAATTGTGTTGTATTTTTTTTCTCTCATGGTTTTTTAACTTTTGTTCTGGTTCTTCTTTTATAACATGACTAATGTGAAATATGTTTAATTTAGTTTATGTTATAACCTATATCAGATTACTTACTGTCAAGGCAAGGGGAGGAAAGGGAAGGAGGAAAAAAAAATGTGGAACTCAAAGTTTACAAAAAAATGAGTGTTGAAAAGTATCTTTACATGGAATTGGAAAAATAAAATAAAAAGAGACACTTTTCTTGTCGGAAGAGATGTCCCTTAGATCCAGTGGGGTCATACATTTTATAGATATTAGAGGCCAGACTTGATCTGGGGTCTTCTGGTCTTTAAATCTAATTCTTGACACTACTTAGAGTTCCTCTTCTATCTCATTGTGTAGTGGTTTAAGAGGGCCAAAGTACAGCTAGATTCTCTCGAGCTGTAATATTCAGTGATTTTCAATTTTCTGGTTTTAGTTTGGACTTTGTTGAGTTGTTTGTTGTTAATAGAATTCCCTACATATAGGTTGGCTGAGGTTTTTGGAAGTGGAAGAGCTGGTGCCAGCTTACTGGACTGCTAGGTCCCTGTAGACAATGGAAATCTGGCAGTCTTAAAGACTGACCAGTTGAGTTGCATATCCACACAGAACATCCTCAGCGTCGCTCCATCCCTCTTCCCCAACATAGGCAGATGGGGCCTTCTCCTCATTAATAGCTCACCCTGAGACTGAGAACTGACCCATTTCAAAAGGTACTTCTTTCCTTCATCCTTAGTGGAACCTGTAATGATGACAACAAGCCAGAGTTTTCAGGCTGTTTAAATTAGTGTCCCTGTTTGGCTTTCAAGAACTCTGGAATATTGAAGCACAATCATTCAGGCCTACTAACCTCAATTCTGAAGACTCTCTGGAGAAGTATCAGGTTATGTGCAAATCACATATGGATAATACTTTCTGGGAATGACAATTACATTCTTGTAAAATGTATATTGCTACTTTTAAAATTCTAATTTAAATATGGATTGGCATAGCATGATACATATCCAAAAGGCAACAGAAGGAAACAGTCAACCACTTTGCTGACATCTTTTCATTAATATCTTGAACAACTGCATGGGATTGGATAAAACCCCAGAGACACAGATTTTGTATACCTCAAGACAAAGTAAATTTCTCTTGGAGCTTTATGTCAGACGAAAAATCTCCAGTCAGCAGATCTTGCTAATTGATTTCCATTGTTTTTAGGTAGTAAATAAAAGAGAATTTCCTTTAGTCACCCATTAGAAGGTAATAGATTGCTACATTTGGCCAATTGGTAAATCTGGTATGATTAAACTACCAAATGGACTAACAGCTTTCCAATCCATGTGAGAGAGAATATTCTGCCTGGGGAATCCAAAAAAATATTTCCCTCTAAGGAGAGAAAACAGATTCACCATTGGCCGAATGTGAAAAAACAACAATTAGGTAATTATATTACTAGCAAAGTAAAAGTTACAGATTTCTAGTATAAGAATAATCAGGAAGAAAGGAGCTCATTGCTGATGCCTTTATTGTGAATATGTTTTTTAAAAAGATAAATGAAGCAAATGATCTCTTAAAAATTGATTGGACATAATCCAAATAAAAGGAAGGCATGCATTTGAAAGAAATTCCTTCAGCAGATCCTTTAGTGAGTTCCTACTTTGATTCACCTTTAGGGCACAGTTCTTGTGAAAGTCAATTTTATTTGTGTAAAAGAGCAAACAGTATCCTTTATCTAGGGCCTCTATTATTGAAATGATATTGATAATAATTGACATTTCAATGCTACTTCAAAGTTTGCAAAATATTTTATATACATCATGTGATCCTCACAATACCTTTGAAGGGAGGTATAGAAGGTATTATCTATTTTCCAGAAGAAGAAACTGAGTCAGAGAGGTTGAGTGAAATACCAAGGATCTCATAGCCACCACAGTAATGTTAGATTCAATCCTCAGTCTTTTTCACTCCATTTCCTACTCTATGCTTCCTCTCTGTTATTGTTTATTTGGCTCAAGTCTCTTTCTCATGTGGACACCGATATTTCCAGCACCCTTAGAAACCTAGGGTTAGGATTTCCCCAGTTCTTGACTCTGTTGTTACCTGTGCTCTGAATGACTCACTCCATCACCTTGCTCAGATCTCTTTCTCTCTGAGGAACACCACACAAGTGCCCTGAAGATAAAAGTTTCCACTTTCTCATGATCTCATTGCAATCACCTTCTGTGGAAGAGATGCTAGGGCAGCAGTTAACCCCTCACCTTCTACATACTTCTCAGAGAAGACATAGCCTTTACTCCTCATGATAACTGTACATTTTTTAGGAGGCTTAGTCTTCTATAAGGAACAATGGATTTGTTGTGAAAGAATCTAAGTTTGAATCTCAGCTCTATTATCTTAAGCATGTCCCTTCAGGTCTCTGAGATTTAGTTTCCCTATCTGTAGAGATAATAATGCTAATAATTGCATGCCTAACTAGATGCTGTGAGAGACAGATGGCATCATGTGTTTATGTGTTCTGAGTACTCTGTAACTAGAAAGAACTAAATAATGCTTATATATATATATGTGTGTGTGTGTGTGTGTGTGTGTATATATATATATATATATATATAAAATCAGTTTTGAGACTGGAAGATGACTCAGGAAGATCTGAATTCAAATCCAGCCTCCCACACTCACTAGTTTCATGACCCTGGGCAAGTAACTTAAGGTTTGTTTACCTTAATCCATTGGAGAAGGATATAGCAAACCAATCAAGTATCTCTGCCAAGAAAATTCCATTTGGAATCACAAAGACATGACTAAACTATTGAAAAATAAATATGTTATTTATAATATAAATATTATTATATAATATAAATTAATATAATAAAAAATAAATATATTCTTGAAAAATAACTATATCACAATTGTTATATAGTCTGTTAGGGCCTGCTTCTGTGGTCTAAAGACCAAAGTAACTTAGTTCAAATGGGCTCATTACCGCGAGCTTACATACTAGGTCAGTGCCTTGGAGGCTCTTGCCTAGGCAATGGAGACTTGAGCTTGAAGCCAAATAGTATTAGACTTTCTGTTTCAGCAACAATCTATATTGGGAAGCTAATACCTAGGCAAATCTCTTAACCTTGCTCATGTATCTCTAGTACTTAACAGGTTACACAGTGGCTTACAAACACTGTTACAAGCATGGTTTTAGAAGGCGATATGAGACAGCTAGGTAATGAAGTAGGTAGAGCTTCAGGCTTAGAGTTCAGAAGATCTGAGTTCAAATCCAACTTCAAATAATTAATAGCTGTATGACCCTGTGCAATCCACTTAACTCCTATTTACCCTAGTTTCCTCATCTATAAAATGGAGATCATAATAACACCTATCTCATAGATTATTGTGAGGATCAAATGAGATTTTACATATATAAATTAATATATAAATTTTACATAAGTAGTTCTTTGCAAAACCTTGAAGCTCTGTATCAGTATTTGTTTATTATGATTGTTTAATCTACTGCACCATGCTGACTTTCTAATTTCATCCTCAAGAAATCCTGCCAAATAGTGTTATTTTCCTGATTGTGTAGCTGAGGAAACTGAGGCACCCAGAAGTCTTGCTCAAGGTCACAGCCAATAAGTAGCAAGCATATGATTTGAACTGTCTAGATTAAGGCCAGGAGGATCTCTAGCCCTCCGTACTAGTGTGGTATTGCCAAGGCAAACACAGGAAGGACCCGAAATTCAGTAAATTTAGGAGTTTTTAGGGATAAATGAATTAAATGCTTGACCAAATATAGCCTATGAATGATGTTATAAATATCCAAATGGTCCTTGGCAGAAAAAAGGGTACCCCACCCCTGGTCTCGATCTTTTGAGTGTAAGTGAAGTGTTTTTTCTATGAATGTCTCAGTAAATCTCTTCAGATCTCTAAGCCTTGCTTCCCTGAGTGTAAAATAGGGATATGAATACCTACGTCACTTCCTGCTAGGGTTGACAAAAAGAAGATACCACAAATGCTAAAGAAATGTGAGAGTTCTTTGGTCACATGTAGTAAAGGATTTGGCACTGGTCTAAACCCTCTAAATTCTCTTTGGAAACTGCATTTATTGAGACTGAACAGTGTGGGGAAAATTGCCCATTATAATAAAACTTTAAGACTTTTCTTTTGCCAATTGAGTCAGGAGTCTTCTAGTACCATTTTTCTTGGCACTATGGCAGTCTCTTCTTGCCTTGTGCAGTTTCAGGAAATAACTAAGTATCCAAAATAAAGAATTCTTGTAATGGGATGGCAAAGCCAAGTCTTGTACAATCTGGATAAGCATATGCTAGAAAAGTAATTGGAGGCACGGGTGAGACTTCATCAGCATTTTTGCACATTAAAAATAATTTTGTTCTTCTTGAAAGAGTATATCCCTGTGAGTCCCTTTCATATCCTCGCCTTACAAACTAAGATGAAAATGTTTTCCCTTTATCCCAAGTCAGATTTAGTTGTTATAAGTCACATAAAAAACCCAAGGCATTTTTGAAAAAAGTTTTTCAAAGAAGTAAACTCATTAGTGGATGGAAGGGGGAAACATTCTGTCTAAGAAGATGGGAGTATCTATCCCACAAGTGTGTCACTTTCCAAGTCAATCAATGGACAGAAATGGGATTCTCAAGTCTAGCATTCAAGTAGCAATAATTGTAGAATTAATAGCAATGGCAAAACTCTTGGTGAAGATGGAAGATCTGTTTGTTGTTTCGTTTTGGAGTTTTTCATGATGTAACCCATTCTTTGAAAGCATACTGAAAGTTGTTTTGAGTATAGTTGAAGAATTCTACCTTTTAAAAATGAATGAAGGGGGGGGGTGAGACAATATACGGTGCCAGTAATGAACTGATTCATTATTTCCCTTGGAATATGTGATTGCTATAAAAAAATGCTAAAATTACCATATTTTGTAATGGCCTGAGTTGATCCAGGGCAATGGTTGACTTGATTTTTTTGATATTAAAAAATAATCTGTTTTTAACTTCTTGTACTCACTTCATTTACTCTTGTCTTTGGAGCAGTTTCCTACCCATGAGAATTCAAAAGTCAGGGTTTGTGGTCCCCCTGTGCCAGGAATTCAGAGACAAAAAGGAAACCAACTGTACTCTGAAGGAGCTTACATTTTTTGGGGGAAGTATTGTGTTCAGTGTTCTGAGCATATCATTTCAGTAAACAATACATGCCAATTGTCTAATAAACCAGAACCAAGTCCCTTCCTCAACTTAGGGTTGGATATAGGTAGAAACAGACTTTTTCTACATTAAAAACAATCAAATAAGGCCATTTAATCAAAAGGAAACAATATAATACTAAGTAATCTGATTTCTAATTGGATGAAAGATTGAGGACTTTTCAAGTTGAAAAGGAGAGAATGAACAGGTTCAATTCCCCAAAATCAGAAAAGGAGATATCCCACTTACCAAAGTTTCGGGAAACGATCGAAGGAACATGGAACCAACTACCGATTGAGTGCTGTGAAGCCAGTTTTCATATAAGATGCACGGATTGCTTAAGGTGTACAATTGTGAGGACATTTTTTGCATCCATCTGTGTATCTGAGTGGGTTACCGCTCAGTGGCTTAAGGGTCCGCACAGAGTAGAAGTGGCCCAGCTTCCTAGCCATTCAGGACTAAGTTTGAACAGTGCTAGAGTTTTCTCTCAATTAGCACAATTGAATGAACTTTTCTCACAGGACCATAGTTGAATAGAAAGGAAAGCAAGCTAGATCCAGAATTGAGTCAAGAGGGGTCATTGTGGTTTATTCAGTTCCCACCATTAACCTTTTGCTTTTCTAATCCCCTCAATTCCCTTATCTACTAACTCAGCACTTAATGTTTGTTGATTGAAACTGATAGCTGGCAAATGTGAAGTAGGGAAGTTAACAGCAGTAGATCCCTACCCAGAGGTGAAATCTCAGCATCCCTGAACCAAAATGCTTTCAACAGTCAATGTGTAGAGTTGCCAAATAAAATCTGACCTTGACAGAACATTGCTGGTCTTGGTTGATGGTTGAGATTTTGTTTGGAGGCTTGGAACTGGTGCATTTGTTATTTTCTGCTGTCATTTGCTGCTAGTCTCCTCCTTTAGGTCCTTATCATGATATGGAGGTACCTCTGGCTTCTAAAAGTTAGGACTGCAGAGCACAAGCTCTGGCAAATATTGAGTATCATTAAGATAAGGAGAGTGTGTTTTCACTTAAAGTTCATCTTACTTGTTGAGGCAGAGACGTTACAAATAAATATGACAAAAACAGTGTGATACATTCAGTTGATGATGGAATATCTGAGTTAATGGTCTTCCTCCGATACTAATGGTATGACCTTGGGTAAGTCACTTAATCTCAGTGTGCTACAGTTAGATGCAGGTGTTAGTGGCCTAACCAGGACTAGAATTTGGAATTCCTTGGCTCAGTGGCCAAATCTTTGAACTGCATCACACAATAGGCTCTGGACTGCTTTTATTAAGAAGTGAAAGTACAAGAGTCAGTATTTCAAGATTCTGTACTGCCCCTTTGCCCATTACATTTCCTCTACAACTTAGTAGCTGTTACAAGGATTTATCCTGATCACAGCAAACATCCCTTGAAGACCACACTAGGGGTGAGGATCATCTTTAATTTTATGGAAGATAAGATCAGCAACCAACAGACCCCTTACTGCTCCCTGGTCATACTACAAACTTCTTCAACCGGCTATGACCTGTTAATATTAATGCTCTTCTGTTGTAGCCTTGGATAACTAGCCAGAGTGTAGCCAGAGTGATCATCTGTCTGATGAGGCCTCACATAAGGAGGATAGTGGAAGAACAGCTTCAGACCCACTGCACTTTATTTAATTGACTTCATCTCATGTCCCAAATGACAATTATAGTCAAAGTAGGTATAATTGTTTACTACAGAAAGCCTCTGAATTTTTTCAGTAAAATCAGTTTTCATGTGTGTTTCTTTTGTTATCGAGGGAAGAGCAAAGAAGCTTTTCTAAATGGTATCCCTCATTTTTTCTCTCCCGTTCTATTTCATTCCAAGGGACAATATAGCTTTCCCAATATTTCCTGGCTCATTTTTCAGATATGAAATTCAGTGGGATTGTCTAGATTTGCTCTGAAATCAGGGAGAGATAGCACATGGATACCTCTTATATCATATATCATATAATTGAAATATTTTTTCCCATAAATTGAGTAATGATACCCTCCATACAACTGAAAGGAGCCCCTTCCCTCACCCAGAGCCTTTTGCACTCTGAGAATGTTCTGATCTAGGTTAAGCTCACTTTTCTTTGCCCATATATGACCTTGACCAAGTTCAGTACTCTAGCTTTGAGCAACTCTTTCTTTACCAATAGAATGGGGAGAATGATACCTGTCCCATTCATCTTAGGAGATTATTGTGATGGTGTATGTGACTGTCCTTTGGAAAATGCAAAATGTTATGGAAAGGTTACACCATATATTAGGCTATATTCTGTTGAACCCTGGCTATACTCATCTTCCTGTTAAAAATGCTTTATTCTTTTTTTTTTTTTTGCTCATTGGAGTCTTTTCCAAGGAACTCTCTCCCATTCCCACAGAGACAGAGAGAAATATTTATGGTAATAAAGGAGTTTAGCTAAACAAAACAAACTGACCCATTGATCATGACTGATGGTGCATGGCTCCCTTTTCATTGGTCACGTGCCACCTCTGAGTCCTCTGGTATCTCTCTGGTCTAACTCATTTTATTCCTCAAAGTTCTGAGATCCTTATAGTATTATAGCTCTCTTGGTTCTGCTTATCCTCACATATCCAATCAGTTGTCAGTTCTTGTCATTTCTGACTCTACAGTATCTCTCCCATCTGTCCTGTCTGCTTTACTCATAAAGCTACCACTCTGATTAGATTTTCTTCACCCTTCTTCACCTATACTGATTTTGACAATATTCTTTCAGTCTCTCCCTTCTCCAGCCCACCTTTCACAAAGCCATGAAAATGATTTTCCTTAAGTATAGTCCTTATCATATCACCCTTTTTACTCAGTCAATTCCAGAGGGTCCCATTAGGGTCAAATACATATTTCTTTATTTGTTATTTAAAGCCCTTGGTACCTTGACCCCAACATCCATTTCTAATTCTGTGATCCTTCCAAACTGATCTTCTGTATACACATTACTCTATCTCCCTTCTTCATGCTTTTTCCAAGTTATTCCCTCAGCCTGGAATATAGTCCTCATTTCCACCTCTTAGAATTCCCAATTTGTTTGTTTTATCTAAGCTTAACTAAAATACCACCTTGTATATGAGGCCTTTTCAAAAATTCCTTCCAGCTACTAATGCCTTTCCATATCCATTACCTTCTATGTAATGTAATGTAATGTAATGTAATGTAATGTAATGTAATGTAATGTAATATAATGTAATGTAATGTATGTATGTATTTGGGGTAGAGGCATCTATGTTTATAGATGTAGCCTTGGAGAACTCTAGAGTAACCTCCAGAGTGATCACCTGTCTGAGGAGGCATCACATAAGGAAGAGGGTGGAAGAACAGGTTCAAGGGACATATGCTTTTTTAATCTAGCATTCCATATACTTCTTGATGGTAGGGACTTTGTGTGCGTGTGTGTGTGTGTGTGTGTGTGTGTGTGTGTGTTTCAGCTCCTAGCCTAGTTTTTAGCAAATAGTAGATGCTTAGAAAAGACTTATGTTTACTTTACTCTTTATCAGAATCCCAAATTTTCTTAAATACTTTATCTTCTTTATTTCTTTTTTTATTTAAGGCAGTGGGGTTAAGTGGCTTGCCCAAGGTCACATGGCTAGGTAATTGTTAAGTGTCTGAGGTCTAATTTGAACTCAGGTCTTCCTGACTCCAGGGCCAGAGCTGTATCCACTGTGGCACCTAGCTGCCCCCATCCTCTTTATTTCTCATGGTGCAGTAATATTCTGTTGTCAGAAACCTAAATCATCTTTTAATTGTTTTCCATTTTATGGACACCCACCTTATTTCCTATTTCTTGCTACTCCATAAGTGCTCTTTGAAATATTTGAATATTAGATGGGACTTTGATCACTGTCTTTCTCCTTTTTGGGAAACATGCTATCAAGTGAGACCCCTGAGTCAAAGGATATGGACAGTTTAGTCATTTTTTCAGCATAGTTTCAAATAGATTGGACCATTTCACAGTTCAACCAATAGCACCTGATCTTGCCTGACTATCATTATCTCCTCTACTATTGGCTATTGCTATCTTTTCTCATTCCTATCTATTTGCCAAGTACTTTATAAGCTGTATTAACAGTGTAAATAGATATCTAAATCCTCTCCCTCCCCCACAGGATTACTGGCAAGGATGTTTCTTCCCTGCCTAGAAAACTACTATAGGTTTTGTGGGTTGGTGGGGAGAGAGGTAAGAAATGGTAGCAAGTTCAACCGTAATGGAAAACTCCAGCAGGGGCAGGAAAACTAATAATGACTAGATTTTTGAAGTCATATTCTTAGTGGGAAGTTACCCTCTCCTAAATACCTAACCCTTTTAGGGAGAGAATTGTCTTCTAGAAGGACTTCAGCTAATAAATGTCTTCACCTTCAGCACTTGAAATACTTGGTGTAGTCTGGAGTCTGTATATTTTTAAGTTTAGCAGTAGGAAACAAAATTCATTCTTCCTGATAGGAATCACCATAGGCTCTGAATGGTTTCATCTTCAAACAGAGCATTTCCTTCAATTATTTGTATCCTTTTACAAGATTTGGAATTCTTTTGCTTCTTGGACTTCTCTTAGTCTCCCCCCCCCCCTTTTTAAAGTACTGATAGGACTGGAACATGGAGATATCCAAAACAGTGATCTTTATGAGATTCTTTCCCTTTTTGGAAATTCAATTTGGTAGGAAACATTTATACTTGAATCTTGTCTGAACCCTTCCCATTTTATTTTTATGGTATATATATTTGCAAAGACAGACCAAACTCATTCTTTCAAAAAATTCAAAATATTGCTTGAAAAGGTATTGGATATTTAATATGTTATGTTAACCTCTTTGTTAACCTTTTGCTGTTGGAATTCAATGGAGATTCCAATTTTAGAGTGCTTTATTTATAATGTACATGAATTTTTATTGTTGTATAGTCATCCAGTTGTGTCTGCCTTCATGAGCCAATGGAGCATAACACATTAAGTGCACTGTCCAGAGGTTTTTATTAACAAAGATAATGGAGTACCTTGCTACTTCCTTCTCACACCTTTTGTCATGAATTTTTTGTATGTCAATTACTATTTGTCAAAGAAAATAATCTCGACATTGTGCAGCATGGTGGACTGAGGGCTAGGCATGGAGTCAGGGGGATCTCCTTTCAAGTACTGCCTTTGGCACATCATGTCTGTACTACCTTAGCCGAGTCACTTAATCCTCTCCAAGCATGCACAAGTTACAGTTGGGTCACCCATTTCCATATCTCATACTGATAAAATCACAGGTTGGAATTTGTTTTCCCTCTCCCCACCTCTCTTCCCCCTCAAAAAAAATTCTATATGAGACCAAAAAAATTTTATGTGAAAATTCATTAACTTCAGATGCAGTTGTGATTAAAATGCCCAATTCCAGGTTACCCAAAACTGGAATATTCTCCAGATCAAGCCAACAGTGATTAAATAAATATCAGCTTCTGAGAGGTTTTTGAAGATCATTGAAAAAGTATATGAGCTAGACATAGTGCTATGAGAGATAGTGAATGACTGCCATTTCACAGAGCTCTTTGGGGTCACTGTCTGTCATGTCACAATGGCCTTATGAAGCAGATAAGAACAGAAAAATTGTCTCTAATATAAACAATTATTTTCACTTGGAATCAGTTTAGTTCAGCAAAAAATGTATTAAGTACCTACCCTGTGTGAGATCGCTGTGATTGGTCTCATCACTACAATCTGTGTCTTTTCAAGCTTTTTCTCTTTCACTCTCAGTTTTAATCTCTATATTTTTCCTATCTCAAAAAACTCCATTTTTTCCTCATGTCTTTGGCTAATGCATATATGCAGATGACTAACAAATTGACACCTCCAGCCCTGACAAATTGGATAACTCCTTGTTCAAATAATAAATGAATGGCCATTTATGTGTACCAAATATGTGAAATTCATATGCAAAGAGTCCAGATGATATTATTGTTTATTGGTTGCTCCAGAAATTGCCTTTCTCTATCCTGAAAGTAATGATCCGAAAACTTTGAGAATTACAATGATTATGGATAATGTTGTAAGGAATACCTGGTTTCTGCCTTACTTTATTTGTAACCCTGGACAAATCACTTATCATCTCTGCATTGCTATCAGAAAGTTTCAAATTTTTTATTTCCCTCTTCCATCTTTTTCTTTCTATCTCCCTCCCCTGCCTCTTTCTTCTTTTTTTCTTCATTCCTTCTCTCCCTCCCTATTGTTTTTTAAAGCTGGATAAAATGTATTACTACATGAATAAAAATATTATCAAAGAAATGGTAACTCACATTCATATCGTAGAAAGAAAATCTGTCTCATTGTGGGAAGTGGGAGTGGAGGGAAAAGGGGGAAAGAGAAAGATGGCGTATGCTGGAATCCTTTGATAATGACATCTTTATAGCTTGGAAAAACCTCTACCAAAACTCATCTTCTCACTAACTGTCATTGAGTGTGACGAAGAGACAAAAGACCTGAGTTAGAATCCTGACCTAGGGCAATCACTTAATTTAGTTAACTTCTCTTCTGTCCAATGACCATTTATGATGGAGTTACTTTATATGAGGCACCATGTTGAGCTTTGCAGATACAAATAAAAAATGAAACTAATTACTTCCCACAAAGAGCTTTTATTCTACTGTTATATTGGCCTATACACCTCAGTTTCCTACTTTGTAAAACCTGTGTAATAATAACTGATAGTAAATAAAAAGGACTATAGAAATACTGTTATTATTGTTATTGTTAGATTATATCACAGCCTGGAGCAGTTGTAAAAAAAGACTTGGATTTTCAACTAACAGGAAATGAAAGAACATTTCACATCCTGAGGTAGAATTCTCACTGACTGAAACTCATTAAGCATGCATCTATCCATATTCTTGCAGATAAAAATCTTTAATCACCTTCAAGATGGGAGATTCTTTCAAAACATCTGATATTTCCCTGTTTGTATTTTGCCTCAAATGGAAAATTCATTGCTTTTGAATGACCTAAAGAACTTACTTCAGATGCCAAAGAAAATTTTTAGCTGCAGTAGTGAAGAAGGCGGCCATTAAATGAGAACAAAATGCTAAATGTAACACTCTGCTATCCATATCTTATTTCAAATATTTCTAGGTTTCCACATGTGAATCTTTTTCCCCTTTGCAGAGAGGAGAAAATATTCTGCCATGACTCATGTATACTTTGGTTGTCAAGCCCAAACAGTGTTTAATATTATTCACTGTCCAGTGTATATTAAAGAATTTGTCCATTCTGTCCTGAACTCAGTTGCATTTTGTGATGGAGTGTGTTACTTGGAAAATAAAGTGCTTACAATTATCTACACAACAAACTTGTCAGATGGCAGACATGCAGAACTAATGTAGATGGCCAGCTCAGGAAAGCTGACGGGAAGATTGAAAAAAGATTTTGTCTTTCAACCTGAGGCTTTGTTCTCCTCCAATTCCTGAGGCATTGAGGCAGGCCTTTTTTGTTGTCAACCCCAAAAGCTCCTGCTTCTCCAGCTAAATGATTATTCTTGTGGTCATCATCATTGTTGGTGTTATCATTATTATGACCATTCCTTGTTTGCCAAAACATTTCAGTGAGACTGTGGATCTCATTGTCTGAAAGTATGGGGAGTAGGGAATAACTTTGCATTGACCACCAGAGGGTCTATGTTTATGTTTCTTCAATGAGAAGTGACAGAATCATCTCCCTCCTTGAAGAGAGAGCAAATTGTTTCAGGAATTCCTCTTCACCCTCTAGGTTCTCAGGTAAAAGGCTTCAACCTGAAAACCCAAAGGAAAAAAGGGATCTGAAGAAAATGAAGGAATCTGCTCTATTCCAGCAATTTGGTCATTTCCCTTAGAGGGAAAAGGGGGAAAAAAGAGGTTTTAGTGATCTTTACGCTGATGGAGTCAGCAGTGGGATATGGCAGCCAGGAAAGCTGAGAGGGATAGACCTACTAGACCCTCTCCTTGTCAAAACATTTGTGTAGGTCTGACAGCAACATTTTAGAAAGGCCATTGGTAAACTGAGTGCCCAGATAAGGATTAGGGTTCAGGGAAACAGAATGGTAAAGGACCTTGTAATCGCTACATAGGAGACTTAGATTTTGAAACTGGAGTTGTTTAAGCTAGCGCCAAGAACTAGCAAGATAACCTTATCCTCTCTTTGACATTGCCATCTTTCCAATGGCAATCTTCACCTAGATGTCCAATTGGCATTTCAAACTCAAACAACTCCAAAATGTCATGAACTTTCAAAAATATCTCCAAATTTCTGTATTTCTGTTGAAGATATCCCTATCTGTTAGTCACCTTGCTTTATCATTTAGAATTCAACCTTGATCCCCCTCTCTTTTATTTTACCATTCCCAGTCAGTTGTTAAATCTAGTATCTTTGGAATTTGAAGTCAGACTCTTATCATCTCTCAGATGAGCAGTTACAATGGGCCAGTTGATTCCTGTTTCCTCTTTCTTCATCCACTAAGCTTCAAAATAGATATTTCTAAAATATTTATCTGACTCTGTCTTTCCCCTCCATGATAAAAATACCATTTTATTATTTTTATTTTCCAAGTACTAAGTATTGTTTTTATCAATTTATCTCTCCCACTAACTCCCAAATGAACAATTCTCTGCTTTGGCTTCATCACTGTCTTACTTTGGCTCTGGTTTGACCCATTATTCCATTTTGCCACAACTCTTCTACCCCTTCTTGGGGCCAAGCTGTGCTCGCTTTGTGAAGAAGGTGGAATTGACATCTACCTAACTTCTTTTGGTTTGCTTTTTTGAACTTCTTATTGAATATTCGTGAGAAATTGCTTGGTTCTTTAAAGGCAAAGCAGGCATTTTTCCTTCCTCTTCTCAGAGTTCCCTTCCAGATGCTGGCCCCCGAGCATTCCCTGTTCCTAAAGTCATCTTCCGCATCAAGTTCTGACAGCTTCCAAATCCTTCTCTATCCAGCACTTCTTTTTCTTAGATCACTCTGCCAAATTCACCTCCTCAGAATTCCCTGGTCCTTGAGAATCTCAGCTGCTGAACCCCTGCCACATTCATTTCCCATCCTTCTAGTTGATTCTCATATGTGACCTTGATCTGGTTTTCTACTCCCTCTCCTCCTTCTGGATCTCTCTTAGGACTTATGAGAAGACTTGAGAAGCCAGAACAGCCCTGTGGTAAGTAGTCCAGTGTTAGTACCACAGTCCTTCTGCCTTTCATGTAGTGGTATCCTACACCAACATAGATTGTGACCTTCCTCACCAAGTAGAAGTTTCTGTGGATGAAAACCTGTGACATCCCATGACCATGCTAGTGATGAACCTCTTGGAACTCTTGGACCAACAAATGGACAAGCCATCCAGGATCTGTGCTCAAACCCAGTCCATTTGAATAGGACCTCCTGGAACTTGAGCCCAAATGACCTGACTTTCTAGAATTCGGGCAACTTCTTCATCATGCGGAAGCATTAGAAGAAGACACTTGTGAAGATTAGTAACTTAGTATGAACAAATTCAAAGCTTCTTAATCCTGCTGTAGTGACTACATAAGAGACTTAATGACTTTGGGCCTAAATCAAAAATCCTGAGCTCCAATATTAGGTACTGCAATATTCTAGGAAACAATGTCTAGAGATGAATACTAAGTTCTGTCAGTTTCTGAGCCTGTTCATGGGTCTGTTCTCTAATATTTCCTCCTGGCCTAAAGTTAATTCATTAAAGGTCTATGACCTTGTGAGTATGGGGTTTCCCTATTTAAGCCTATCCCTGACTCTCTATCACTTAGACTTATCCTGATGCTTTAGACTCCTTTATTGGTAGTAGTTTACCCTTGGAATATTGCTAGTTAACGTTCAGATTGTTGTTGTCTAGCCATTTCAGCTCTGTAGAACTCTTCATGGTAGGATCATGTGGAATTTTCTTGGCAAAGAGAGTGATTTGCCAGTTCCTTCTCTAGTTCATTTCACAGATGAGGAAACTGTGACAAATAGGGTGAAATGATATGCCCAGGGTCACTCAGCTAGGAATATTTGAGACCAAATTGGAAGCCAGAAAGATGAGTCTTTTTACTCTAGGCCCATCTAGGTGTCACAGTGGATAGAGCATTGGCCTTTGAGGAAAAGGCCATTCTCCATTTCAGGAGAATGAAAGTTCAAATCCAGCCTCAGACACTTGATACATACTAGCTGTGTGACCTTGCAAGTTATTTAATCCTGATTGTCTTGCATCCAGGGTCATCTCCAATTATGCTGATTCATATCTGGGTACTGGACCCAGAAGACTCTGGAGGAGAAAGTGAGGCTGATGACTTAGCACAGCACCCCCCCACTCATATCCAATTCACTTGCATGTCACGGCATCACCTCCCTGATGTCAAGGTCTTCTTCAAGAATGAAGGATAAACATCAATAACATTATCATCATTGGGCCCAACACTCTCTCCACTGCCCAGAAGGCTCCCTACCTTCCCATGTAGAATTCCACCTTCTATACCAGTTGTTTTCCAATATACTGAATTTACTGCTATAGAATTAATAAATCTGGAAATTGTCAATACTTTGTAGCTTACTGCCTAGTGAACTGGCAAGAAAAAGTTTATTTTTCTAAGGTAAAACTGTCAAATGTGAGAAGTAACAGCAAATGTTATTATTATATTATCACTTGTTAGTGCTTACTGAAGCTTTCAGCTCTATAATATAATAGAGCTGTTCTAGTGTATTGTTAGGACTATTAACATGCATCATTCATTCCCCACTAAGCATGTCTCTCCCCTATTCAATAAACTCTCTTGACTCCATACTATCTCTAATGATAAAAATGATTATTAAATAACAAATTATTGGGGAACTCTGAATTTTTCTAAAAATTTGCCCCACCTAGACTTTCTTACCTAGATGAAGTTATTACCCCACCTAAGTAGATAACATTACAGAGAATATGATCTAATGATCAACTATGATAGATGTGGCCTTGCTTAACAATAGTCATCAAAGACAATTCTAAAAGACTTGTGATGGAGAATGCCATCCACATTCAGAGAAAGAATTATGAAGTTTGAATGAAGGTGGAAGCATACTTTTTCTCTTTCTAATTTCTTTTTGTTTTTTTCTTTCTTGTGATCTTCCCTTTGGCTCTGATTCTTTTCTTACAGCATGACTATTAGGGAGATATGTTTGACATGATTGTGCATATACGACCTGCATCAGATTGATTGGGGAGGGTGGAGGAGGGAAGGGAGAGAGGTAGAAAAATTCAGAACTCAAAATCTAAGAAAAAATGAATGTTGAGAACTATCTTTATTTGTAATGGGAAAAGAATAAAATGCAATTTTAAAAAAATAAAAAAAAAACTTAAAAAGAAAGAATTTAAACTTGGGGAAATTCTGACCTTTCTTGTTCCACCCAGTCCTGTGGACCCCTTTGTCTAGATTGTTCTAGGAGTAGTCTGGTTCCCTCCATTAGAATAGGTCCACCTCTCACCATAATATTTATTCTTCTCATTGTTAAGCAATTAGAGTTAATTGCCACCCTCTAGAACACCCACTCTTCCAAGGGTGTATAATGTTGAATGGGTTCCATGGGGCTTCTTCAGCATTAAAAGTGTGACTGATCCCTTTTATTAATTATTGCTCACATGATTAATAAAATGGTGAATTACCCAGAAAGAATGTCCCTTTAACTTTTTATGTGTCACACTAGGACCAAATAAAAAAAATCTAGGCCTCAGTCTATCTTGCTAGTTTTACAAATTTCCCCTTTCATACACTACTCAGTCTGGTCACACTGTCATTTTTCATCTTCTTCATGTATTACATCTGTCATCTTCACTCCTTTGCAAAGGCTGACCCCCGTTCCTGAATTTACTTCCCTTCTTGTCTGTGCCTCTTAGATTCTAGAACTTTTGGTGGGACTGTGAACTGGTCTAACCATTTCTGGAGAACAATTTGGAACTATGCCCAAAGAGTTCTACAACTGTGCACAGCAATACTACCATGGAGATCAAAGAAAAATGAAAGGGTCGCATATGTACAAAATATTAAGCACATCCCTTTATATGGTGCTAATGAAAGGATGCCTATCTTTTGCGGAATGACTGAGCAAGTTGTATTATATGAGTGTGATAGAATACCATTGAGATATAAGAAATGAAGGGAATGGTTTCAGAAAAAAACATAAGACTTATTTGAGCTGATGCCATGTCAAGTAAGCCAAACCAGGATAATAATGTACATATAACAGCATTCATGTTTTGTGTACATATTTTAAATATACTTATGTGTATATTTTTTTCTGCCTTTGTAGAATATAAATTCCTTGAGAGCAGAAAGTATTGAATTTCTATCTCTAGCATATAGAAAAATGCATGGAACATAATAAATGCCTCTTAACTGACTGTCTTTGACTTCCTAGTAAAAGTAATCACATTGATAAGACTCTTGTTTGCTATAATTTTGAGCAGATAAGGACCCACAAAGTCTGTTGAAACTGGGATATTCAAATCTGGGAGACCATTGTGTGAATTAGAGGCATACAGCCTTCAGAATTCATGTAGTATAGCCCCGATTTTAAATATGGAGAAACCAAAATGCAAAGAATTTCAACAATATGCCCAAAGTCACACAGGTGGGAAATAGCAAAGCTCAGTTTCAGAATTCTTTCCTTTTTGTATACTAATTTTATAATATATAGTTGTGCAGTGGATAGAACAGTGAACCTGGAGTCAGGAAGGCTTGAATTCAAATCATGTCTCAAACACTTAGTAGCTGTGTGACCCTGGATAAATCACTTTACCCTGTTTGCTGCAGTTTCCTCTTTTGTAAAGTGAACTGAAAAAGGAAATGGCAACTTCACAATCTTTGCTAAGAAAACCCCAATTGGATTCACAGAGAATCAGACAAAACTCAAATGACAACAATATTACTTTATAAACAAAATATTCTTTTTCTAAAAAAGATTTTATTTATTTTGAGTTTTGCAATTCCCCCCACCAATCATGCTTCCCTCCCCCACCCTCCCCAGAAGGCAGCCTGTTAGTCTTTACAATGCCTCCATGGTATACATGGATCTAAGTTGAATGTGATGAGAAAGAAATCATATCCTTAAGGAAGAAAAATAAAGTATTGGTCAATTCTATTTTTGAAGTTTTGCATTTGCCCAAATGATGATTTGAGAGAATTATTTTCTTTTTGTATTTGTCCAATTGTATTTTCGAATGTTTTTTTTTTTCTTTTTGCAATGTGTTAATTTTCTCTTGAGTTTCTTTTCCCAACTTTTCCAATTGATTTTTAAACTCCTTCATGATTTCTTGAAGGAAGTCTTTCTGGACTGGAGACCAACTCATATTCTCCTTAGAAGTGCCAGATCTCCTTGGGTTAGAATCAGGTCCTACTAAGTATTTCTCACTTTTCACTGGTTTTTCTTCATTTTTCTAAGATCTTGTGTTGGGTTGGGGTCTGGCTCTCAGAGGTTTGCTTTTGAAGATCCCAGAGACTTTGTTAACTTGGTCCAGCAATTTCAAGTGCTGGTCAGCAGGGGTATTGGCTGCCTTCTCCAGAGTGATTGAAGCCCTCTCCCAATTCTGGAAGGAGGGAGGGAGGAGGGGCAACAGGGTCTGAGCTGACCTTGAACAATGGGCTGGAAGTCAATTTCCCTTTCAGCTGAATGGGCTCCTTAGTCCACACCTGTGCTTGAAGGAATAGGGAGGGGGGAATAGGGAGGGGGTGGGGCGGCTACAGTTTGTTCCTGGAAGAATGCTCCAAAAGTATGGAGTTCAGGTCCAGCAGAGAGCTGGATGATTTCCAGGCTGCAGACCTCCCCTCCCCCTGGCCAAAGACTCTACAGCTAAAGTTGGTTCTCTGACCTGCTTCTCACTAAGGTTTCTGAGGCTAACACCTAACACCAATCCTTTAGCTTCCCTCCCATTGTTGTCCCTCTGCTGTTCCTCTGGTCTCCTCTCCTGGTTCATCCATGGTCACCTGAGACTGACCTTGTTGGTAGGTGTTCTCCTAGCTTCTCTTTCTGGGTTATGTTGATTGAGTTTCTGTTAAGAAGTTTATTTCATGTTATATTTGAGGGGACACAGGGAATGGTTAACACAGTGCCTGTCTTCTCTCTGCCATCTTGGCCAGAAGTCCATAAACCAAATATTCTTGCATATTTAATATCACTTTTATTGTAACAACAGAGTTACATACATATTGCTCTTATGATTCTATTTCTTTCTAGCTACATCACTTTAAAGAAGTCTTTCTATGAAATATTTGTATACACATATTTTTCATTTAACATAAATTGTTCCCAGTCTTATTGTTTCCAGACTAAAATGCATGCCCTTTATATATCAATATAGATGGACACAAAGGCAAGAGAATTTATAGATATATAGATGCATAGGCACTGTTGTTAAGAAGCTTATAATCCACTTACCTTTGGAAAAGTCTTCTAGTCAAATAGTGTCAAACCCAATTAGAAACCTATCTGCAAGCTGTGTATTGATGCTATTCCATCATTCTGTACTAATGTGTCTACATTATGACCTTTAATCTCCCCAAGTATCTGAGCTACAGTTTGCCATTTTCTATATAACCTGGGAAAAATACTTCTCTGCTCCTGAACTACTTCTTGCTGTACTTATTTCTTGAAGTTGCCACCCTCCTAAGCAGACTACTGTCCATAGTTGTTCCAAATGTGATTCAGAGACTTTGTTTTGAGATTAAATGGAACAAAAGTGTTCTCGGGGCTCTCAGTGGAACTCTTGCTAGGAGGTTCTGCTTTACTGTTGTAATTGGTTCTTCTATGTAGGACGTATGCATATATGGGTCCACTTAGGTAGCACGTGGGTGTTGGAGAGAGCCATAACTTGATTATTTCTTAGTCCTAATATAGCCTCCCATTCTAGTACACAGAACTTTGTAAAGCAAAGGCCAAAATGATTGATGTGCAGTACTGCAGAGGGACAATTATGCATTCGATATTCATTTAATAACAAATTGGCTCTAAAGCACCGAAACCCAACAGGATGAATAAATATGAACTATGAAGAGTGACCTTTAGATAAAAAAAAATCATTTATAGCTATTATGTTAACAAACACCTTTCCTTTGAAAAGTCCTGAATGCTCTATGAAAGACTATAATCTAGGGCCTAAATTGGCAATTAGGATCGGAGAGCAAAAGCAATGAATTTGTCTTTTAAAATAACTCTGGTTCTTTGGACTGTACCCAGTCAAAGTGAAATAAAGCAAGAAATAAAGGTAAATAGTTCCTGTCTACAGTTGATAACTTTCAAACAAGTTGAAAGTAAAGATTTTGTTGACTTTGGGAAGTTAGGCAGATGAGTAAGTTTTGGAACTTGGGGTGAAGACTTAGCATTAACTACCATCTTAAAGACATCAAATGGTACTCTTCTTTGGACTTACTGTCTGTAACTTTGAGTAAGTCACTTAATCTTTATGAGCATTAGTTTCCTCAGCTATAAAATGGAAATTTTAATGGTACCTACTTTGCAGGGTTATTGAGTTTCAAATGAGATGATGTATGTAAAGTGTTTACAAATGTTAAAGTTCTTTGTGACCTTGGGGTATACTTTGTTTTCCTTCTCTGGTCCATGGGTTCCTTTTCTGTAACTTGAACTCAGTGAACTGTATTTTCCCTTTCTGCTCTAACTCAATGATTGGCTTAGTAGAAACAGTATTTACACAGCACAATAAATATTGTCATAGTCCCTTTGATATTTTATTAGCCAGTATTTTGGACACTCCTATGAAATATTAGCCCCTGGAATGGTTAAGAATTGGACTTTGAGTAATGTCTTCTGAATGCTTTCAGTAGGAAGTGATCCTCTTTTGGATGATGGAGGTCCAAAGAATTAATTCTTTTGTATCTCTACAGCTATCTGTGTTCACTTCTTTTGTGGCTGCTTTCTTTGCTTAGGGAAAAAATCTTTTAATGTATTCTCAAACTGTATAGGGGCAACTCCTAGATTTTTGCATGATTGATCTTTTCTCTGGAAAAGATGTTCTGACCCCTTGATGAAAGACATGTGTGACTGAATATCTTCTGGGTGACTCCTTGGTCTCCATGATTGAGAAGTTTTGTTGATTATTGGTGTCTGAGCCAGTAAGACCTACCTTATCCAGTAAGAAAAACTGAAGAGAAATCTCTCTCTCTCTCTCTCTCTCTCTCTCTCTCTCTCTTTCTCTTTGTCTCTCTCTCTCTCTCTCTCTCTCTCTGTATTTACCTCTCCTTTACCACCTTTTCCTCCTCTTTCTTCTCCTCTTCCTTCTTCTTTCTTTTTTCTTCTTTTATTGCCTTTTTTCCCTCCTTCATATCCAATAATGCAAAATCTTCCTTGGGCTTCTAGCCAAGAGATGGAATTTCTTTCCCATTCCCATCAGCAATGACTAGAGAACAGATGTGATATGTGCTTGCCTAAGCAATTCTAAGACTGAACCTCAAGTCCCTGGCTCTCTCTTCTGTTCTGTATTTCTTTCTTTGATGGGATCATTCCAAACCTAAAGAATTCTTCTTGGCTGGCCAGCTTATATGGACTTTGTGAGGTGCTCAGATTGTACAGATTCAGAATGAATATGAAATACCATTTCATCAGACTTATAAAGTTGTCTTTACCTCTAAGAGGAGTATGATCAATTGAAAGGGTTCTGTTTTTATGTTTTCTTTGTTGAAGTACCCATAACTTCCTATACCGATAGCTATTTTATAGTGCCTTTTGTAGATGTACCCTTATTATTCCTTTTGGAAAGGTTCTAGACATGAACCATAGCTAAGGTTTAAGCTTTCAAGATTTTCTGCAGTATTCTCTTCATAATAAGCTAGAAAAAGTGAGAAAAACCTGATCTCCACTACTTGGAATCAAGCCACTCTCAGGATCAATCATGGCTCATGGCTCTAATCCCAAGTGGGAGCTCCATTTCCTAGAGGACCATTCATCCAGGTAATGGGTTGTATCTTCAAGTTGTCGGTCTTTAGGCATGGTATGCAGATCTTGATGACTGTTATTCTCTAAATTATATTCAAGATTTCTTTAAATGTTGAACCAAATGTTAGGAAATCAGATCATAGCTCTCATAGAAGGATATAATTAAGACAGTCCTTTGACAAAAGCAAAAACATCTAAGCACTTACTCTATTATCTTTCTGTGCTACATTAGAGCTGTAGGGGTTTGAAAGGTGGGCGAATATGAATTTGTGAGATACCATTGGGTAACAGAGCTCCTAGGAAAGATGAACAGTATACATGGGAAACTGTACCTCCTTCAGAGAGAAACATCTGGTATTATTAGAGGTTCAGTAATGAATGAGGAGACTAATAGTTAAATGGAGTCCAGAGCAGGAGACAGAAGGCCAGCTTCTGTCTTAAAGTTTAGCAGAGCTTGAACTGCAGAAGTAGAGTTCCACATAGCAGATTTATTGAGCCTCATTGGTTAGGGGTAGTTGGGGAGGGCAGTATGTAGAAAACTAGGAAAGATTTTTCCAGATCAGGATTGTGATTAAAAATACTATTTTCTTAAGAATTAAAGTGTCCAGGCCAGGCTGTCAACACAAAATCTCATTAGCAAAACTATTTACACGTATCTGTTTTTTAACTGTGGGAGTAGGTGGGAGATAGAGGGAACAGGTACATGATGCTCAAAGGCATTTGAGGAAGGTATACTAAAGTTATCTTGTTTCTTATTTTTAGGTTGTACATGGACAATGAAAATACCTTCCTTGTCTTTAAGGTACTAATTGATGCATAGAGTATAATAGGTTAACTTCATATCATGATTTTCTCTTCTATTTTTTTCTAACTGAAAAGTCTGTTGGCCTTTCTGATCTGGTAAAATCTGATTGAAGTCCTCTGGAAACTAGCCACAGGTTAACATTGTAGTAACATGATAATTGTCTCAAAATATACACTGTGATTTACAGTCAAAGTAAGTCTCTCCATGGTACCTTGGACAGGAAAGGTGATCTCTGTTTTCATTGGTGTTGTTGGATCAAAGCTCAGTTCAGGAAGCAAGAGAGAAGATATTTTGAAGTGGACTGGTAACTACTCCCCTGATTCTATAAAATTTCCACATTCTATTTTCTGAAAAATGATTGAGTCTTAATGGATCCTAGCTCTTGAACTGCAGGGGACATCTAGAGGCCATCTAGTCTGATACCATCATTTTATAGATGAATACAGAAGACAAGATAGATGGCCATGCTGTTTCAATTTGATGACTCATAAGTGGCAGGGTCAGAATTCAAATTCAGCTGCTCTGACTCTGAATCTAATGATGTTTGAAGCGCTTTTAGTCAGATAACCGAGATGTATAATTGATTTCTGCCCAACTTCCCTAATATCTAGTCAACTCAGGCTTCAGGGTTCCATCTTCCTTACAAGGTACCCTTTCCTCCCATTCTCTACTCCTCCTGGACCTGCATTACCCCTAAAAGTATGTTTGCTAGTATATGAATTGCTCTTTTTATCTTGTGTGTTAGGCAATTTTCTTACCTTTTGTCTCCCAATTAGACACAGAGGCTGCTAGATCTAATATAGAATCACAGAATTTTAGAGTTCTAAGGAACGTTGGTGATGAGTTAGCCCAACCCCTCATTAAACAAATGTGACAACATTAACCCAGAGAAGGCAAGTGACTGGTGCAAGGTCACCTAGCTAGTCAGTAGCAGAGCCAGCACTAGAATGCAGGTTTCCATTACAGTAGATTTCTTCCTTCCATGGTTCATGGTGAACTGATGTTTGCTGATAATGGGATCAGGCTTTATCACACTTTGAAAATGTCTTATTGATGCCTTTTGTTTTAATACTTTTTAGTTCTAATGTAACTTCCCTTGAATTAAAGAAAACACAATTAAGCAAAACCAACATAAAAATAACATTTGACAGCATATAGAACTTTCCATACCCATAGTTCTTCACTTCTCTTTTGAGAGAAAGAAATATCTCTCGTCATCTATTTTCTAGAAACAAGAGAATGGTACTTGCCATTAAATTGAATTCAACTGCCTTTAGGTATAACATTCATTAAATTCATTTCAATTGTGCCTAATGTTTTTCTGTTTGTTTCACTTTAAATCAGTTCAAATAGGTTTTGTCCTTATTTCTTTATATTTAGATGTTCTGTTATATTCATATACCACAACTTTTTAGCCATTTACAAATGTATAGGTGCCAACTTTCTTACTAGGTTTGCTTGCAAACTTTTTCTTGTGTTGTTGTTAGCATGTACTATTTTTTAAAAGATATTTTATATTCTTTGTCCACTCCATTTAACTATTAAGTAATAACTTGTAGTTTTATTCCTTCTTTAGTAAATCATTGTTATGGGTAGTGAGACAATATAACTTCTTATGTAGGGTAAGCTGAACTTATAATTCACCATCTTTTTAGTGTTTTGATCTTCTCTTTCCTCTTTGTTGCAAGTAGCTGAAATGGGTACTCTGATGGTTAGAACCTGCCTTTATCTACTGCCACTTATTTTTTCCTATGTAGAATCACAAATCTTGGTAGATTCAGTGATCTTCTCTTGGGAGGTGAGGTGGTAGGTCTGGTTTGTGCAATATGGAAAAAATTCTAAGGAGAGATGAATGAAGACTATCTCTTTCGCTCTCGACATGAAAGTTCCTTTACCTCTCACTGACTTTGTGCAGCCAATTTCCCATGCTCTCCATGGTTGCCCACTTTCTTCATTACTATATTGGGCAAATTCAGTGCTCTTCCTGCCTTTTAGGGGGAGATGTATGTTTGTGTGTATGTGTGTGTGTGTATGTAAATGTGTCTTTCAAATTAGTTTCCTCCTAAGAAAATACTACATAAAACCACTGGAGTCAAAGCTTGAAATTCAGATGCCCTGGATACTGGGCATGATTAGAAATTGTACAACCATCATGTAACTTTCTGGCATTTTAGAAAGGTAATTCTTCCCCTCCTTGTTTTATTTCAGTTTCAGCTCCTTTATTTGTCACATATGTCAGTTGAAGAGGTAGAGTGTAGTCTCTGCTGAGATAACCACTCCCTCTTTGGGTCACATCTGACCAAAAGACCCCTGAGTACGTGGTCTCATCAACTGAGACCACGAAGTGACCCCTCCCTCATCCCTCTTCCTTCAGAACACCTAGTCTACGTATTCGTCTAGTAGATTCTGGGCACCGGTTGACATATTTTCTCTTTTTCCTTCACCATTCATTTTTTTGTGAATAAATGCATCCTTGGTAGGTTGCCTACCTCTATTGTTGGGAATGTTGCCATAGTTAGACTATTTCCCTCTTTAGCATCCTTAGGGGAGAAGAAAGTATTCCCTGTCTTGAGGGTAGAGGGCTATGAACTCCTGTATGATTCTTATATTGACATAATTGGGACTGTCAAGACTATAGAAAAAAAAATTGAAGGAGAGAATTGTGCCAGTACAAAAGCCCATGTGTTCTCTATAAAATGTAGGTTCTAGGTAGTGTGTCATTTTGGGACTGAAAGATAGAATAGCTTCCTTTTTTATTTCTAGAAAGGACTATAGTAAAGCATCTCAGTTCTTCGTAGGATGGAAAAGTAAGCTTTGTCCGACTTAGAGAATTCATCCCACATCATTTGTGGCTAATGCTAGACCTTCTTTGTTTAACTTTGTTCAGTCACTGGTCTTGAAAAAGTGAGTTAATTCTTACTATGAAAGAGATAAAGCTATTTTATTTAGAAAAAAAAGACCTACAAAATGTTGCTTTCTTGGTACTTCTAACACTTACATAATAAAAAAAAGGATCTTGCATCTGCTTTTCTGCAGATCTTTTGATCTGACTTTTCAGGGTCCTTTGGGCTTTCAAAAACACTGGCTGTTGGAAGTAGCACTTCAGAAACCCAGGGGAATGTCATAATCATGGCAGATTGGCCTGGAAGAACGGCGCTCTGCTCTTGCATTTATTTCTCTAATTTTAAAAACATTTGACACTTGAACTTAATCTTAAAGGAAATCTTTTTCTCTCTTCCCAAGCATCTTGTTTGTTATCCAGGGACTGTGGAAGGAACACAGGCTTCTACTGTCCTGGCTGTTTCAGAAGCAGTCCTCTGAGCAAATGAATCCAATTTAGACATGCATCCATGGTATGATTAACTCTTAAAATAATCAGCAGCCCAGAAATAGGAGTGTGATAGGGAAAAGAGGAATTTTTCTAGTTCCCAGAAATGTTAGTTTAAAGCATTGACTTTTAAACAAACATTTCCTAAGTGCTGGGGTCACAAAGATAGGTCCCTCTCACCTGGTCTGACCTTTTAAAATGGTGGAATTAAATTAGCCAACTAGATATAGACCCAGCCTCAAATGGCTTACAATCTGAATGCAAATGTGATAAAACTTACACAAATAAGTATTCTACAAGATCGATTGTTGTGCTAGTCCAAGGGAGGAAACCAGACAAAGTACTGTGCCAAGAACATTTGAGTACAGAGAGATGACTTCTGCTCACAGTCAGGTAGATTGGTTCAGAAGAGGTGGCACCCTAGTTGAGTCTTTAGAAAGGAGTATGCGAACTGACCAACATGCCACCTTGCAAGGAAGCAGGGGAGGACAGCATGAGAATGGAGACCCTATGTGGATATCACATAAAGGTGGGAAGGATAGTTAATCAAGTGGATGTTGTAAATTAGAATACAAAAACAAAGAAAAAGATCTTGACAGACTCAAACATTGGAATGAAATGATGAAACTCACTAAGGATAAATGTAAAGATTTATACTTGGGTTCATATAGTAATCTTCACAAGTACAAGATGGGCAAGGCATGGTTAGGCAGTAGATCACCCCCATGAAAGAATGTTTTAGTGGACTGTTAGTTCAAAGAATCAACATTGTGATGATGTGGCTAAAAAACCCCCAACCCCCCCCAAAAAAAACCCAAATGTAATCTCTGTTATAAGAGGCATAACTTATGGGAAGGAGAAGGTGATAATCCCTCTGTACTTTGCCCTGGTGAGAACACACCTTGAATATTATATTCTTAATATATCTTGTAGATTTCTAGGTTAGTTAACTCCTGGAAGCTTTTTGTGTTTTGTAGTCATTTTTAAAAGAATCTTTCTTATTAGCATTTCTTTACATTCTTTTTAGTATGCTATAATAATGTTGACAATTTATAGATTCATTTTTGTATCCTGCTACTATATTGATGCTCTTAATTGCCTCAATTAGTTTCCTCACTGATTCCCTGGGGTTTTCTAAGCATACCATGTCAGCAACAAACAGGGATTTTTCTTCTTCTCTTTACTTATGCATTCAACTTTGTTCTCTTTTTGTAGTTAACATTTCTGAAAGTACAACAAATGACGGTGAAGAGAAGTGAATGACTTCATCTTTATTTCTGGATATTATGTGGGTACTAATTTAGCATCAATTAGCCTTCACTCTCTCTACATGACCACCTTATCTCTGTTGCAAGTTATATAATTCTTTGGGGGAAGGCTATATTCTTTTGTAATTTAAAAAAATGTTTTCTCAATTGCATGTAAAATGATTTTTAGTGTTCTTTAAAAAAAAATAGAGTTTTAAATTATCTCCCTCCTTACCCCCCCTTCTTGAGAGGGTACACAGGTTGCTATAGATGATACATGTGAAATCATGCAAAATGCCATATATCTCTTTAATAAAATCTTTTTTACCACTCCATTCACACAAATCATCATTAATATGATTTTTTTGCCTATTTGTCTCTATTGTGCATCTCTCCTTTCACTGTCCTTTGGGTAACCTGCAATTTAATTTCATGGAAATTGTACTCTTCTGTGATGCATAGCCATCTTGCATTTTTGGAGGAACATTGGTACTAAAAAGATGGATTTTTGTTTGATTGAGAGACCAGGAGCTATTGAAAGTGTGTACAGTTTCTCAAAGGCAATACAGCCCACTTTCTTTCTTTTATTTAGTCCTGGGCCTAGTCATTGTCCATCTGTTCTATCTGCAGAAGAGGGAACCAGCTTAAAGGACTATTCATGTAGCTGTCTAGCATTATCTGTACAAAAAGCATTCTTTGTCAGCTTTTCCCCAGCATGAAATGTTGGATTTAACCCTTTTGTGAAAGATTAAGTATCATTTGAGGATCTTTGCAATGTTCAAGGGAGGCACATTGATGCACCCAGGAAAATGTCACCACCATATGGTAATATGTGGTCTGAGGTCCCTAGCATCCACAGGAAATCCCCCTTCTACTTGACTCTGTGTTGAACAATCTTGTTGAAGGTGACCATTGTTTTATGCTTCACTTCATATTCATAATCAGTCAACCCATTAAGAGAAATATACTTAACCTCTTTTAAGGTGTGCCAGTCTTGAGAAGCCTATGAACCCCTTCTTAGAAAAATGCTAAATTTCAGTGAGTGAAAATGAAAATGTATGTTTTTCTCATCTAAATTCAAAGACCCCCTTGAAATCTGTTCTTGGGCCCCATAAATCCCATAAATAAATGGAATATAATGGAGAGGGTGCAGGATTTGATGCTGGGAAGAGCTGGGTTTGAATCCCCTCTCTGACATATTCTAAATCTGTAATCATGGGCAAGTCACTGAAGTAAATGCTCTTTTTCTGTTTCTTTGTCAATGAAATTGGGCTAAAGATAGCCGTGCAAATATTTCACAGGATTATTATGAGAATCAAATGAGATCATGTGTATAAAATGCTTTATAAATGTTAAAACACTACTTTTTTGTTATTTTTCAGTCATCTTCAGTTGTGTCTAACTTTTTTGACTCCATTTGGCGTTTTCTTGGCAAAGAGACAGAAGGGGTTTGTGTTTTCTTTCCCAGTTCATTTTACAAATGAGGAAGAAAAGGTTAAATGACTTGCCTGAGGTCATATAGCTTAGAAATATCTAAAACCTGATTTGAACTCAGGGAAATGAGTCTTCCAGACTCCAGTTCCAGTACTCTATATCCATTGCACCATGTAGCTTCTGTTATTCAAATCTTAGGTATTTATCATTATTATTATTATTATTATTATCATTATTATTATTATTTCACTGCATAAAATGTCTTTTAGAATCAATAAATTATAAACACAGCAAAATCTTTTCTTCTTTGGACCATTCCTTACAATTTGTGACTGTAAAGATAGAGTCTGTTTTAAAATGTCATCTTAAAATCCTTCCCATTCACTTCTCTTTTTTTTTCATTGTGGACAGCTTTGATACATGTATTAAGTATTCTGGTGAAGATTTTGTAAAAATATAAAAGTTGGTCTATTAGTCACTAGTTCAAGCATTCTTCCTTTTTTGTAACATTAATGCCAGTTAGTTTTTTGTCCTCATTTGGTATTTCTTTCAAATATCTTTAGAATGTGTTAAGTATTTTGATCTCTTAATGCTCTTAAAAGTCTCTTGCTTCCAGAATTGGACTGTTTCTGAGTATAATCTGTCACATCTGGCTGCTTTTTCCATCTCTGTTTTCTTTAGCCCAATTTCCAATTCTCTATGTACCTTATCAGCACTTGTAATTTTAGAATCATAGGCTCCTAGGATCATGAATTAAAAGCTGATGGTGAATTTAGCTACCACTTAGTCCCAACCTCTCAGTTTGCATATAAGGAAACTAAGACCCAGGGAGATTCTATGCTTTGCACTGATAGCACAACTAGAAAACTCCTGAGACAGAATTTAAACCCAAATTTCTCTTTTTTTTTTTAGGTTTTTTTTTGCAAGGCAAATGGGGTTAAGTGGCTTGCCCAAGGCCACACAGCTAGGTAATTATTAAGTGTCTGAGACTGCATTTGAATCCAGGTACTCCTGACTCCAAGGCCGATGCTTTATCTACTACACCACTTAGCCACCCTAAACCCAAATTTCCCTGATTACTCCAGTATCAGTGCTATACCCATTACAGCATGGGTCTCCTTATGGTCTAAAGGAATTGGTTTTGCATGACTACCAATTAGCAGAATTGGGGCTTGAACCAATCTCTGTCTCTCTCTCTCTCTCTCTCTCTTTCTTTTGGTTTTTGCAAAGAAATGGGATTAAGTGACTTGCCCAAGGTCACACAGCTAGGTAATTATTAAGTGTCTGAGGCCACATTTGAACTCAGGACCTCCTGACTCCAGGGCCATTGACCCCATATCTCAAGTTCTTTTTAGTATCCAGAATATTTCTTTGCTTGACATTAAGGTCACACATTCCACCAACACTTATTAAAAGCACACTAGAACTCTTCCTTCAAAAACTGTTGTGAGTAAAAGAATATGTTTACTAATCTTAGGGCATCTTGGTGATGAGCATCTCTAAATTTCCCTCATTCTATATTGGTGTTCGATTTTGAACCACTATTTATCATCGTAATTTTTTCACTGTCTAATTCAAAAACTCTAAAGAGAAAATACTTTGCACTATGGGGACTTAATCTAAACATATCATGAGAGATTAACACAATTTTCCTCTCATGGATGGTTGCATTTAGAAGGCTACATTAGAAGTTTTCTTAAGTCACCCAATGGAAAGATATAGATATAATTTTGTATAATCTCATAAACTGTCATGTGAATCTTAAACTTCGGTTACTTTCCTAACTCTTAAAATGGTTTTGAATGTTAGTAAGTTGCACCCTATTACCAGTGAAGAAATTTGCATGAGAAGCAGCAAGGAGGAAAACCTCACCACACTGATGCAGGAGTAGGAAAGGAAGTGGATAATTCATGTGGCATGAAAGAAAGGTAACTGATAGATAACCCATGAGCCACCTATACCTTGTAAAGAGATAGAACAAGGCCCATAGAATGTTGAATGGATACCCTCTAGAGGATTTATGATAGGACATGGACCAGAGCCACAAGACAGGTTGAAGTCTGCTACAAGGGAGAATTATCACTCTACTCCCTCAGAATTACATCTCCTACCACAGGTCCCTTCAAGCATCAAGTTATTGGATAATTTGGTTGTAGCATAACAGACATCTCCCAACCCATCCTTAAACACTCCTCTTTCATCCCTGGAAAACATATTCTCTTGAAAAGCAAAATTGCTTATTGACATGATTGCAACCAATCATGTGAGCCACTTGTCACTTTTAAAATTCATTTTGAACTTAAATAAAAAAGAAAACAAACATTTCCATATACACAATGCAACATAGAAAAATTTGATGTGAAAAAATGAATTTTTTTCACACTGTTTAATACTATACATTGTTTTCAAAACTACCCTGCCTTTCTGTGCTCCCCTCTGGATTTTCCTTTGTTCTCTATTGGGCACTTTTTATTTTTATTTTTTCTCTCTCCATTCCCACTTTGCACTAGAGAAGGTCATCATTTAATACACATATGCTTGTACATGTAAAACGATCCTATGAATACTATTTTTTTATCATTTCTTTCTCTTGAGGTAAGTAGCATCTTCCACTTGTCACTTGTGTAGTTTAAAAGTTTATAAAAGAAAGGAAGGATATATGCATCACTTAGCTTTGATATGTTATGATACCATCATTGTCAATTGTATTTGACCTGGCTCTTGTAATTTTCCATTTATATTGTTGTACTTGGTATGTACACAATTCTTCTGTTTCTTCATCATTTCATACAAGTTATCCCCGAATTCTTTGTATTCATTATTCCCAATGGTACAATAATAGTCTCCTATATTTATACACCATATTGTTTAACTCTTCCCCAACTATTGGACACATACTTTGTTTTCAGCTTTTGATCATTCCAAATAATACTGTTATGTAAATTTTGGTATACCAGGTTATTGACCTCTGGTCATATTAACCTTTTAGGTGAGATTTCTGGGTTTAAGGCAAAGTAGTAGTAACTTTTCTTGTGTAATTCCATGTGATAATCAACCAGTAAGGAATTAATATACTCATTTCTTTATAGTTTCTCTAACCTTTTATTTCTCCATCTTTTATCATCTATGACAATTTGATGAATGCCAAATGACAATTCAGTGTTGCTTTAATTTGCATTTTTCTTATTAGAGATTTTGAGCAATTTTTCAGATGATTGCTGATAGTTTATATTTTTTCTTTTGAAAACTGCTGGTTCAAATCTTTGGCCACTTGTGTGTTACATTGGATTGAATTGCAAGACTTGAATTCAAATCCTAGACCTTACATTGACTGTATGACATTGAACAAGTCACTTGATCTTTTTGGACTTGTTTTCCCCCATCTATAGAATGAAGTCTTTGAAATATAGAACTTCTTTTTCAGTACTAGATCTGTGATTCTTTTAATAAATCTTAACTCTTCAAGAGTATGAGTGTTCTATGTATCCCAGATTTTACCTACTAACTCTTTTTCAATTAGGACAACTAACAGTTAATTGTGTAATAATCATTCAAAATATATTTAAATGTTTTCTCCCAAAAAGAGATTCATAACCCTTTTAGTGAATTAGTTTATATTCTTTTTGTTTAGTTTTTCCAAGGCAATGGGGTTAAGTGGCTTGCCCAAGGCCAGACAGCTAGGTAATTATTAAGTGTCTGAGGCCGGATATAAACTCAGGTACTCCTGACTCCAGGGCCGGTGCTCTATCCACTATGTCACCTAGCCTCCCCTGAATTAGTTAATGTTAAGGAATTTGTTATCGTTGAAATTAATCTCCCACATTCCGCTCAACATCGTGGGTTCAAGGGGCAAAGTCTCCATCTGATAGCTTCTCTAAGTGAGATCACTTAACTGATTTCAAGTGACTGATTTTTCCAAAGGAAGCATTGTATGGTTAATGTGAGAGGAAAAGGAGCAATTTTAGCTTAGTGGGGAAAGAGAGGCAGCTAGGAGACATAATGGAGACAGTGCCAGACTTAGAGTGAGAAAGACTCATTTTCCTGAATTCAAATTTGGCCTCAGTCGATTATTAGTTGTACAATTTTGGGCAAGTCACTTTACCTTGTTTGCCTCAGTTTTCTCATCTGTAAAATGAGTTGAAAAAGGAAATGACAAATCATCCCTGTATCCAAGAAAATCCTAAATGGTGTCAAGAAGAATTGGATATGACTGAAAATGACTGAACAATAAAAACTAAAATGGTTAGTGAGATTCATGGAAAGAGAGCAGAGTGGAGGAAAATGATAGGAAGGAGAACAATAGAAAACATTCAGTCAACTGATAGTTAGACCTAAGAGAATAACCATTTCTTTCCCACAACCTTGGTTAAAGAAACAAATGAAAGACTAATCACATTTACAGAAGACAGAAAGAATGTGGGCTTAGCCAAGGTATTTGATGGTGGAAACAAGATCCAAAAGGATTATTTCATCAAAAGGATGAAAGAATGTGCCAGATATAACCATGTGCAGCTCACTGGGAATATATCTAATAAGTGTAGGATGAGGAAAAACTGAAGTTATAGTGGTCATTTTACATGAAAAATCTTTCATATCTTTAGTGGATAGCATGTAATCCAACAAAAAAGGGGTGATTTGGCTGCCCCCAAAGCTAATGTGCTATTAGACTGCATGAATAGTGGAGCTTAGGTTTCATGTCTTTGGAGAATTTGGGTTTTCCTGAAGTTCACAGGGGGATCCCGCTAGACAAATCACCCACTAAGAAGACCCTCTCAAGAAGAGGAGGACCGTAAAATGAGGAGATCTATGTAAGCAGTGGGACCCCTCTTTATTTTCTGGAAACCCTGGAGTGTAGGAAGTTCAGGGTTGCCATGTGGGTCACAGAGAGGAGATGATTTAGATTTATTATATGTATAATCATTAAAACCAATAGGTCATACAGAGATAGCTTTGAGGTCCATGTCCAGAAATTTTGATGCCTTATAACTATCCTAATATGGAATGCAAATGAAGATGCCAGAGTTATGAATCTCCTTTGAGAGAAAACATTTAAATATATTTTGAATGATTATTACACAATTAACTATTAATTACCCTGATTGAAAAAGAGTTAGTAATTGACATCTGGGATCCATCGACATCATTGACAGCAATGGCAGAGAAGATATTCACTTTCTCTTATAGGTGGGATTAAATAGCATGTAGTCTCGGCCAACTTAAAGAATTTATCAAAACGGGTCCCTATTAAATGAAGAGCCTGGTCAGTTAGTCTGATGCTTTTGGCAGAGGAAAAAAGTTCTCAAAATGAATTGCCCATGTACATAGTTCATATTACACTCACTGAACTGATAATTGTAACTCTAGGAAATTTACAGTAACTGACATACAGTTATTTTCTAAAACTGTTCCCCTTACCTGCTCCCCTTTAAAATAATTTATATGCTAGTATTGCCATTCTATGACTGGACCCATTTGTCAGTTTCTAAAACTATTTAATAATACAATTATCTTCGTCCAGTTCTTTTGTTCACTCATCAAACAACGAATGTGGTTCTCTTGCTTCTTCATCTTCCTTCCCTATGCTCTAACTAATCTTATTCTTTTTGCCTTTCCAGTCTCTTTTCCAATGATTCTTAACCCCACACTTCATTAGCATTTATCTTGTATCTTAGGAGATTTTTGCATTAGGGCTTTTACTGTTGGCACCAAAATGGATGATATTTGGAAGAGGTTAAAAGTTTATTTCAGCATGGTGAGAGTCCTTTCTATTTTTCTATATGCTTGAAAAACCATCTTTTGAAGAAGCCCTATTATTTTACCATATTTTTACTCTGACAAAATGTGTTCTCCTGACAGAATAAACACTGGAATCATTTTGTCAATATTCCCTCCACCGATGGAATATTTGTCAGCAAGGTAGACTACTAGAGAGAGAGGAAGAATGACAGCAATAGTTGTCTGACAAATATTCTCTCTGCATTTCTGAATGTGCCATGAACACATTGTACTTTTTCCCATCCAGAGACAGTGCTCAGAGTATTTGCAGGCATTGGAAAGTCTTTTCCTATGGTAGGAAGTCCTATAGTCCATGTTCTCTCAGTAGATACAGTTTACCATTCTTCATACCATCAAAGAAAAACAGCCAAGTAAAATTGAAAAGTTATGGTATGTCTCATAATTCAAATCCTGGAGAGATAAAAGGAAACCAAAGGATCACCTAGCATCTTCTGATTCTAAGATGAAGACTTTGGAGTCCAGAGAGCAGAAGTCACATTCAGTCATATATTAAACAAATATCCATTTAACACCAAATGTGTGCTAAGCAGTGTACAAGGCCCTGTAACAATCATAATGTTAAAATTATATAGAGACTTTTTATCATAAAATTTCAGAGTTGGTGTAAGGGTATCTAGTCTAATCTAATATGGACCTTAATAGGTATTCCCCTCCAATATTTCCTGACTGGTGAACCTCATGAAGAAGTAGGTTTTTTTCCCCTGGACAAGGTTAATTTTTCTAGTATTTCTATGATCCATCATTTTTCATCTTCTCCATGAGTTCCCCTCAACTATCTTACTCATTTTCTGTTATCTTCAGTCTCTTGCTATGTATTAAGTTTCTTGCCTCCTGTTGGAATTATGAACCTATCTTCCTCATCCTCTCAAAAATACCTTACTTGATCCTATCCTCCCCTATGGTCTCATCCTAAAATTCTCCACTCCTTTGTTGCTCAACTTATGAAAATCACCTTGCATTGGTGCTACCAACTCTTTACATTTGCTTTTTAGTTGTCTGGTTTCCAAGATCATTCAACCAAAACTGTTCTCTGCAAGTTGCTCCTGATTTCTATTTGTCTTTTCTCAATCCTGATCATCCTTGAACTCTCTGAAGGCTCTGGTACTATAGATAAACTGCTGAATATTACTTTCTCTCTAGGTTTGCGTGACAGTGTCTTCTCTTCTTTCTCCTCCTTTGTGTACAACTTTTCATTCTCAATTTTTGCTTTGCTTTATTTTTTGCTGATTCTTTATCTAGATCAGGGCTGTCCAACCTCACTTGCAAAAGTTTCTGTTTAAACCATGGGTAATATATTTTGATTTGCCATTTTAGTGGGAGTTCTGCAGTAGCTCAACTCCATTTACTAAAGCATTTATTAAATTCACAGAGGGTGGCCTAAAATCCCACTGTGGTGTGGCCCTGGAGCCACATTTTGGACAGCCCTGACCTAGATTATGCATGCTAATTCTGGGTATCACCAAGACCCTGAGCTAGACTGTCTATTCTTTAACCTCTACAATATCTCATCAGTTCCCATGGGTTCAGATATAATCTTTATGCAGATGATTCTCCATCTTTATCTAATACTAATTTCTCTCCTGGCCTCCAGTCTCATCTCCAACTGCCTCTTGGACAGATCTTTTCATAAGCATCTCAAATCAAAATATCCCAAAAGCCCCAAAACAAAACATTGTTATCTTTCTTCCCCAAATTCTCAAATGCCTTATTACTATGGAAGTTATCACCATCATCCTCCCAAGTCACCTAGACTCACACCTTAAGTAACATCCTCAACTACACATTCAGCCAACAAATCCGGTCGATCATCAAATCTTGTCATTTCTACCATCACAGTAATGTTTGTATAGGTCCTTTTCTTTTCATTTACATAGCTGTCCCCCTGGTGCAGGTCCTCATCACCTCATAACTTTTTCAGGAAGACTCTAAATGATCTCCCTAGCTTAAATCTCTCTCTCTCAGAATTTCAATCCATCCTTCATTCAACTGTCAAAGTGATTTTTCTAAAGTGTAATTCTGATCAAGTCACCCCCACCCTTACCCCATTCAGTGATCTCTATTGGTTCTTCCTTTTCTCCAAGGTCAACTAAAAAAATCTTCTATTTGGCATTTAAATCTCTTCCTAACCTGGTCATTACCTACCTTTCTAGACTTCTCTGTTTCATACAGCTACAAAAACCAACTTATACTTTCTCAACCTGGACACTCCCTTTTATCCCACTGGCCCTTTGCACTGGTTATTCTCTTAGAACGTTCTCCCCTTCTCATTTATTACTTCTAGCTTCCCTGGATTCCTTGTGCACTCAGTTTAAAGTCCATCTTATGATGCCTCTTTTCCCATAATCCTTGTGTCCCTCCCATATCTCACATAGTGCTTTTTCTCTGTCATTAACTTCCATTGCTTCTGTATATATCTGTTACATCCCCTTTAGATGGAGGAGCTACTTGTGGGCATGGATCATGTTGTGACCTTTCTATGTGTCCTTCTTTGTCAATAAACATTTGTTAAAATATATCATGCACTGTGCTGAGTACTGGGTTTACAAATATATAAAAGAGAGTCCCTGCTCTCAATGAGCTTACAGTCTAACAAGGGAAGCCAATAAAAGGAAGCTGCCAATTGAAGGAATGGTGGAGCCAGCAAAAGTATTTGATAGTGGGGTAGGATTGAAAAGTCAGAGAAATCCCTAAGTATTGCAGTCTCGTGAGCAATAAGGTGTTCTGATCTCATTTTGTTCCCTAAGCGGAGGTTTTAGAGTTCAGTACTCCATGCTCCAGTCAGAGGGTCAGAGGGTTGTCATGATATAGAATATGAAAGCTAATGGGATCTTGTAGGAAAATGAGCTTGGCATCTAATAAAATCTTAATAAATCACTCATTTTTTCCTTTTCCAGGAATATTGAGTTACAAGAAAAGACTGGAAAGGTAAGTGGGAGATAAATTATAGTGGGACATAAAAGCCAGGATACGGGATTTTCTCCTGAAAATAATTAATAACCGTTAAAGTGATTTGAGCTGGGGAATGATGAAATCATGTCTGTACTTTTTTGACCATCACCTCCCTCCATCTGCTTTCCCTTCTATCAGTCACACCCCCTTTTCCTTTCCCCTTCACCATCCTATTTTCCTATAGGGTAAGATAAATATCTAAACCCATATAAAATGCTGAGTACCTGATTTTTTGGTTGAACTTCAAGATACTTTGCCTTCCTGACCATCATAATCCTTGCCCCCATATCCTTTAATGTTGAAGCTACTTAGTCCTGTGTAATCCTGACTGACTTCTTGGTATTTGAATTGTTTCTTTCTGGTTGCTTGCAGTATTTTATCCTTTAACTAATCATTCTGGAATTTGACTAAGTTATTCCTTGTAGTTTTCATTTTCTTTCAGGAGTGGATACTTTCAGTGACTATTTTACTCTCATTCTAAGATATTAGATTCTTGAAAGTCATTGTCCAGGATCTTTTTTTTTATCTTGACTTTCAGATAGTGTAGTAATTCTTAAATTATCTCTCCTGGTTCTATTTTCCATGTCAGTTGTTTTTCAATGTGGTAATTTACATTTTCGTCTATTTTTTCATTCTTTTGATTTTGACAGTTTCTTTATGTCTCATAAAGTCATTAGCTTCCACTTGCCCAATTCTAATTTTTAAGAAATTATTTTCTTCAATTAACATTTGTATCTCCTTTTCTACTTGACTAATTCCACTTTCAAAGGAGTTGTTTTCTTCAGTGAATTTTTTTTCTCCAGTTTCGTCAATTCTATTTTTTAGAGTTGTTTTCTTCAGGCAATTTCTGTGCTTCCTTTTCATAATTCTCTTTCATAACTCTCTTTTCTTTTCCAAGGTTTTCTTCTACCTCTGTTACTTGATTTTTGAAATCCTATTTACGTTCTTCCAAGAGGCCTTTTTGAACTTAAGACCAATTCATATTATCCTTTAAGGCTTTACATATAGACCTTTTACCATTTTCTTTGTCTGAGTTCACATTTTAACCTTCCCTGTTACCACAGTAGCTTTCCATAGTAGGACTTTTTGGTATTTTGCCCATTTTTTAAAGTTGAGTTCTGCTCTGGGAGCTAGCTTCTTGTACTGGGGCCCAGAGATCTGATCACTGGCTTTCCATATTGGGGCTTTTAGGTGTTGGTGGCTTGTTCACTGTGCTTCCCAGCCCTTCCCATTGGGCCATCGTTCTGGGGCTTGCAATATGCCATCTTTGCTGGGGCTGGAGTCCTCACAGCTGACCTCCTGATCCAGAACCCAGAGACCCCAGTTATTGATCTGTGCTGCAGTTAAGAGCCTCCTTCTGGCTTGCATGCCCCCCCCCCCACATGCACTGGAATGTACTCCTCTTTTATTTATAGACTTGATTTAATGTTGTGCCTGGAAAGAACTCAGACAGCTTCCTGGCTTTTCTATACCATCTTCATCATATCTGTACTTTAAGAAAATTCTTTTTGGTGGTTCTTTACAGAAAAGATCAGAGAGGGAAAGATAGAAATTAGGGATATTGATTAGAAGGAGTTTAAAGTAGTTCTGTTGAGCCTCATTTAGGGTTCTGATGGGTAATTGCATAGAAGGAGATGGGTATTACAGATGTGGAGATAGGCCTAGCACACTCTTGGTAACTCGCTAGATCTGAGAGACAAATGCTATTTTGCTCTCCACAAAAATGAAACAGATAAGAAATGAAGATTTATTAAGCAATTTCTATGTGCCAGCCACTGTGCTAAATGGTGGAGTTTCAAAGTTTTAAAAAGAGATATTTCTTGCCCTCGAGAAGCTTATATTCTAATAAGATAAGACAACACATATAGGGAAGAGGTGATCAGAGAGGGGAGTTTCATTGAGTTGGATAGGGAATACAAAGGTGGCAGCAGGAGGGTGACAAAATGGACTGGTTAATTGAGATGTAAAGCTGAGACATAATTGGTCCATTCACTTAGTGGGCTGGTTTGCTCATATTTAGTAACCAATCAAACCAAATTGGATCCCAGGGTGGGCACTACAGTTTTGAGCAGATTAGCTTCCCCAGTGTCTACAGTATGGATTCTGGAAGAATTAAGTATAGAGGTTTGGATTAGATCCAGTGTGTTATAGGGCAGATGGAGAGAACACATGGTAAGATGACCTGAGTGAATGGCTGGATGGAAAGCATTGACATTGACTAGGAGGTCATGGACTTGACTAAGAAAATGGTGAGAACCTCAGCAGAAATAGGGGGATTTGGAAGTGGGAAACATTTGGGAATGAAAAGATAATAAATTCTGTTCTTGACATATGAGCTTGAGATCTTTAAGGGACAGATATGGCAGGCAGTGAATATCTTGTGACTAGAGTTCACAAGGGACATTAGGATTACATATGAAGATTTGGGAATCATTAGTATAGGGACTGTTATTTAACCTATGAGAGTTAGAGAAGTCTCCAAGAGGAAAAAGGAAGGAAAAGAGAAGAGGTCCCAGGTCAAAACCCTGGGCTATATATACACTAAGGAAGTGGGAGGTAGACTTTATTGATTAACCTCAAATTTGTCTACAGAATAATAAGTCCTTTTTTCAGCATTACTACTTGAACATAAACTTGTCTCTACATAATTTATTACTGTCTGTTTCAAATTTGACTAGTTAACCTTAGTTTTTCAGTAAAAAAACTTTTTTGATCTTTTCTCTCAAAGGTCAGAAATAGAAAATTATAACCAGTCTCTCCCCGCCCCCAACCCTTTCCCTCCAAGGATGTTTCCCTTAAAAGAGCCATGTGATATCATTTAGTGGGTCACTTAACTACCTGAAACCATTCTAGTGCTACCTTGCTCTCTACGGAAATGAAACATTAAGGCCTAATAAATAATTTAAAACCATCTCAGTTAGTTCATCTAACTGATTGAGTGTCTACTAAGTAAGTAAAGGCAGCTTTTCATTAAGGTCTTATCTACAGACAAAATGGAACATTGTTGAATAATGAATTTACAGGGATTTTTAACAGAGCTAACTGATAAGAACATTTTTTGAAGTCTCATTGTTTCTAAAAGTTATGGAAGTACAATAGGATAATTTCACCACATTTCTGTAAAGTCTAAAATGGTGAATTTTCTTTTTGCTTGCCAGTTTTAAAAGTCGTGATCTCTCTTCTCTTTTTTCCATCCTCGAGTATTTTAGTGATTCCATGATCTCATTGATTTGTGGTGGTGTTCCCTCTTCTATGCAGATCACCATTTATCTACAACTCTTCATCTTGGAGCATATGGTTATCCTTGAAGTTTTCCTACTTGCCTTACAATTGGCCCATCTCTTTCAGTCTTATATATCATTGATGAGGACTGTTGCTCTTCTCATTGTGAAATTCTCTTTTCTCACATCCTTCCTTATTACTATATTTGAGATGAATTACTTGACCAAAGGAGTTTTTTGGGGAGCAGAGGAAGGTAGCATGTGCTCATTCCTATATTCATTTTAGGGTGTTGTGGGGAGTGACTGAAGCTTTCAATTGTTTAATCAGACTATTTCTTCATATTTTACCTTTCAGTTGTCCCTAAATTAGGATGGAAGAACATTGACTAAAAAGTTGGTAAATTTTAAAAGATTTGGTGACTTTCTTAGGCCTCAAGCTCAATATGACTCACCAGGAGGCTATCATAGCCAGTAAGAGAGGTATCGTTCGTTTTTTTCTCCTGCTGCTCAGGGGGCTGGCCACCACAATGAATGATACAGTAATCATCAGAAGCAGAAAGTTCATGATAAACCAACTTCTTGAGCAAAAACATATGGTTATAGATGTCCTTCATCCTGGCAAGGCCACAGTACCTAAAACTGAAATTTTAGAATCTGTGATGATACTGTAAAGATATCTGTGAAGATAATTTGGATTTTCATCAGAAGTAAATAAATAGTAAAAACTCCGAAAAAAAATGCATGTTTTCTAGGCTTAGGGAAGTAGGTAGGTCTATTTCTATTTAGTCATTTCAGTTGACTCTAACTTTTCATGGCCACATTTAGCATTTTCTTGGAAAAGATACTAGAATGGTTTGCCATTTCCTTCTCCAAGCCATTTTATAGATGAAGAAACTGAGGAGTTAAATGACTTGTCTGGGTTCACACAGCTAAGGGAATATCTGAGGCCAGATGAGTCTTCCTGATTCCAGGTGGCACTCTATCTGCTATGCCACATAGCTGTCCATATTCTACTACAATTACATTTCACTTGACATACTGTGTTCTTGCCACATTCGTAAAATAACATAGGGAAGCTGGAGAACAACTAGAAAAGTAATCAGAATGTGATTAGATCTTAAGATTGTGCCATTGTCAGTCAAAGAATATGAATAGACAGTTTTCAGAAGAGACCAAGACAATTAATAGTCAAATAAAAAAAGCTTTAAATCACTACTGATTAGTGAAATTCAATTTAAAACAGTTTTGAGGTACTACCTCCCCCCCAGCCTATCGGGTTGGATAACAATATAGAAAAGAAAATGGAGGGAATGTGGAAAAATAGGAACACTGATATACCTTTGGTAGAATTATGAACTGGCTAATTCAGGAGAGCAATTTGGGTACGGGATTAAGAACCAAAGGGTGATGCCATAGATCAATTAAAAGATCAAGAAATACTCTATCAGATCTATGGAAAGGAGATAAATTTATGAGCACACAAGAATTAGAGCACATTATAAATTGCAAAATGAATGATTTTGAATACATTCAATTAAAAAAAGTTTTTCCATTAATAAAATCAGTGCTGCCAAAATTAGAAGGAAAGCAGAAAGCTGGAAAACAATCTTCATAACTAAGAGTTCTGATAAAGGTCTCATTTCTAAAATACATAGAGAAATATAGCAAATTTATTAGGTTACAAGTCATTCCTCAATTGATAAATGGTCAAAGGATATTAACAGAAAGTTTTCAAATAAAGAAATTAAAACTATATATAATTATGTGAAAAAATGCTCAAAAGCATTATTGATTAGAGAAATACAAATTAAAACAACAATGAGGTATCATTTGACACTTATCAGATTGGACAAGATGAGAAATAGGGTAAATGATCCATATTGGAGAGGTTGTGGGAGGATTGGGACATTGATACATTCCTGGTGAGGTTGTGAATGGATCCAAAGTTTCTGGAGAGCCATATAGAACTATGCCTGAAGACCAATAAAACTGTTCATACCTTTTGACCCAGTAATTTCAATTCTAGGTCTATTTCCAGAAGAAATTATAGAAAAAGGAAAAGTCCTTCATGTTCTGAAATATTCATAGCAGCTCTTTTTATAGTGGAAAAGAATTGGAAATTGAGGGAATGCCCATCAATTGAGGAATGGCTAAACAAGTTATGGTACAGGAATATTATGGAATACTATTGTTCTATAAGAAACCATAAATGATGGAGCTCTAGAGGATTATAGAATAGCTTATGGGATCTGATGCTGAGTGAAGGGAGTAGAACCAAGAGAACAATGTACACATCAATAACAACATTGTCAGATGAACAACCTTGATGGAGGCAGCTCCTCTCAGGAGTTCATTGAGCTAGAAAAACTGTATCAGACTGGCTGTGGACAATGTTATCCCCAGCAGAAGGAAGAAAAACATAAAAAAAACCCTTCAGAATCTGATGAACACTTTATAAAAATTATCTCATGTATCTTTTGCCCTTAATCCTAATTCCTCATCCCCAAAATAACTAATCTGTAAACATGTTTATCAAAATATCTATGTACGAGAGGAGGGGGTTGGGAAGGAAGGGTGGAAGGAAATTGTGTAACTTAAACATCTACATGTGCATATTGATGAAAATAAATAAATTTATTAAAAAAGGAAAGAGATCCCTTTCTACTTACAGCTTGAACTAAATGATCTCTATATGATTTGTAACTGGCATTCACAAGTGAGATTAATGCAGTGAAAACAGATTTGTAAATCATTTATGTAGATGTCATCATTTTACTCTAGGGGAAATGAGAGGGAGGTGAGGGAGAGAAAGAAAAGTTGGAAGAGGAGGAGGAGGAGAGAGAAAAAACGATCTAAGACAGAGGCTTAAGAGTATAAACATATGGTGGAAGCAGAAGGAAGATTTTCTTGATTAAACTTGAAATTCTATTGCAGAATAATCTGCCACCTTTTATAATAATATCTAAAATTAATATCTAAATGGACAAATTAATATGCTAAAATCATATGGACATGCCTATTTCTACTACTCTGTAAATTAGATAATTAGTATAAGAATAAAAAATGCTATGATCCAAAAAATTATCTGTTTCCTGTAAATTGCAGGACTCTTGTTAATGAAATTTTCTGGTTACAGAAGAATTAACCTCAAACAAAGCATTTTTTTAATTTATCCCTTAAATTTGTCAAACATCTTTCTAAAAGTCATTATTATATCTCCTGTATCAATAAATGTAGCAAAAGTCAGTCTGTTTTTGATACTTGAAGATCCTATGGGGCCTTCATTTTGAACATCACTTTGAGCAAAAATCATAGGAATTAGTCCTAGACATAAGCTTGGAAATTATCTAGCCTCTTTTGCTTCTATGACAGATATGAAAGTTGGAGAGGTTAAGTTGCTTACCTAAGATGGTACAGGTGGGAAGCATCAGATTTGAATCCAGTTCCTTTGTTCAGACACTTGACAGCCTAGAAATGTACCAAAACAATCTTGAAGATTATAACTGTCTCCTGACCTAGGGCATCCTTCAGGATTTAAAATTTAACATTTAAAATACATGTAGAAGGGGGCAGCTAGGTGGTGTAGTGGATAGAGTACCAGCCCTAGAGTCAGGAGGACCTGAGTTCAAATCCGGTCTCAGACACTTAATAATTACCTAGCTGTGTGGCCTTGGGCAAGCCACTTAACCCCATTTGCCTTGCAAAAACCTAAGAAAAAAATACACGTAGAATTGACTGTCTTCAATCACCTCATTAGTGATGAAACTGACTTGTGATTCGTCATTAATTATAGTACATCAGTATCTCTGAAGAAGGTTGTTCAAAAATTCCAAATGATTCCTATAATGCTTCCAAATATGTTTACAGTGGATGGAATAGAACCATCATACATAGAATGTTTATTTGTAAGCATCATGGATGCTAGTCGCTAAGATACATCAGAAACCAAAGATTCCTTTTGTAGCTTAGTAAAGAAATGCCTATCCTGCCACAACTAGAATGAGAGGTAGAGATTGAACCTAGATATTCTGGATTCCAAGATCAGTACTTTCTGTTGACTATAACTTGCTATCTCTTTTGTTTCACTAAAAATAGCCCATTGGAGGGGTTGGAGAGCTAGATAATAGAAAAATGGTCAGAGTGAATAATATTAATAATTATAAGAGCTATCAATTATTGAACAATTTAAAGGTATGTGAATCATTTTACACATACCATTTGATTATGCATTAATAGAAGCTCGGTCTTTGCAGATGTCACTGTACTGACAACATTTCATCCTGGTTTTGTAGAATCTTCCAAATCAGATTATAATCATTCAAAAGAGTCTGATATAACTATTCATGGAGGAAAAACCAAATGGGTAAAGAATACCTATCATCCAGACTATGTCATGCATTTACATGGAGAACCTATGTAGCTCATTCTCAGTATCTGTGCATTAGTTATTGTTAAGTGCCATAACTTAGACTCAAAATTGAGTAGTTTGTGGAGGGTAAACTGGATGGCCTGTCTCTGGTTCTAACTCTGAACTTTGATACTTTGTTCTTATGTAAGTACCTTCTCCTCTACTTTTTACCTCCTTTTTATGTTTTATCTGCCTGCATTGCCATGTAAGAGGATAGGAGCACTCTCTCTCTCTCTCTCTCTCTCTCTCTCTCTCTCTCTCTCTCTCTCTCTCTCTCTCTCTCTCTCTCTCTCTCTCTCTTTCTCTCTCTCTCTCTCTCTCTCTCTCTCTCTCTCTCTTTCTCTCTCATTTATATCAGTGTTTGAAAGAGTGCTTAATATATGATAAGTGCTTAATAAAAACTCTGTTATCTATCTACCTATCTACCTGCCCTGGACCTTAATCTCATTCTATTTTATATTCCTTTTTGGTGATTTCACCAGCTCATATCAGTTTAATTATCATTTCTTTATAGATGACCTTTAGTCTTAGCCTCTCCAATCCCTCAACTGCTTTTTAGACATTTTAATTGAGGTCCCATATGCATTTCAATTCAGCATGTCCAAAATGGAAGTTGTTATCTTCCAAATTTATCCCACTCCCAAATTTAGCTATTTTTATTGGAGATATCTATCTTCCCAGTCACTTAGATTCATGACTTCATTGACATTGGCAATTTCTCAGTCCACCAATACAATCAGTTTCCAGGTTTCATCGAATTTATCTGTGGCCATTTTTCTTGTTTCTCTCAATGAGGACCATAGGGCCATCACTATGTTAGGGTCAAAGTATAGTGTGTCTGACTCTGTTGATCAGACCAATATGAGTTTGAAAAACTCTACCTCAGGTTAGGCTTAAATAGTCCATATGAACATTTGAAGAAGACAGATCTTTAAATTTGCACATCTGGCATTTCTTTTCAACTACTGAAATTCTGCTTCACTCATATAATATGGTGCCATTTTTTGATGCTGGTATACCATTCTGGTCAGTCCTGTGCCAGTGTCTCCCTTGTCTCCCAATCAATTCCAGAGCTCTTCAGGGCAATATTGAGATCTTTTAGGCAAATTAATCTCTGAAACATAGAAGACATTATTTCCCTCTTCTCCATTCTTATGTCATGGGCACAATGCTAGTTCATTACCTTTTTCATTGGCTACAAGATTAACTTTCTGATTGGTCAGCCTGCCCTAATTCTATCCTTCCACCATCTAACTGCCATAATGTTATTCCCAAAATATAGACAGATCTGACAAAACACTCTCCTTCTCTAGAAGTTATAATGGCTCCCACTTGTTTCTAAATGCTACTGTTTATCATTTAAAGCTCTTCTCATTTTTGTTCCAGCCTAATTTTTGCCTATTATTCCCCTCTGCTCACCTCATAGTCCAACCAAACTAGCTTTCTTGGTATTGCTTATGTGATATTATGTCTTCCATCTTGCATTTTTACACATGCCATCACCCATAACTGAAATGTATTTCTTTCATACCTCTACCTCTTAAAATTCCTAGTTTCCTTTAAAAGTCAGCTCAAAGACTATATTCTAGAGGAGGTTTGAAATGATCTCTCAACTCTTTAGGTTCCTTTCTATCACTGAAATTCCTTTTTATTTTCTTTGTGTACATTGTCCGTATTTCATATTTAAGTGTTCTTGTACTAGATGTTGCCCCTTGATAGAATGTAAGCACCTTGAGGAGGGGGGACTATTTCCTTTTTGCTTTTGCATCATCATCCCATATCATCATACCTCCCTGGCACATGGTTCACACTTAATAAACATGTGTTGATTGATTATGTGATAACCATTCATTCATGTCTTTGATTTTGCTTTTGTACTTAATTTTCCCTTTTCCAGAAAGGAGCTTCTCTCAGTTTCTGCCTTTCCCATTAGAGATAGTGAAGGCATGTACCACCTGTCCCAAGCTTCTGCCTGCCTACTTTCATTGATGCTTTTTTCTAGGTTAGATTAAGGAGATTTTCCGGACTGTTGCATAAAAAATTCAAAGCTTTGTAAACGATTCTCTACTTAGCCCCTAATGGATACCCAAGTCTCTCCTCTGGGTAGGGGGACAGCGTGGGTCTCTGACTCAATACACAAGGGACTCTAATTACCTGTCACTGCATGTATACTTGATAGGTTCCACCCTGTCCCTGATATTGAAAACTTGGTCTCTGGAATAACTAATGATTGGTTGGATGCCAATCTGTAGGCTGCAATGAATTTATTCACTTGTGAAGGGGCTATCGAATTATTTCCTGTACCCTCTGTTTGAAGCCCACTATTGATCATCTTGGTCATCAGAATAACCCAAAATCCCAAACCTTGCTACAAATGAAATTACATTATAGAGTGATGTAATGATGATGAATATTTTATACATTTTGCTGACTGGCATATGGTTTATCTCCTTTTTTTCTTTCCCCTAGAAGAGGTATTTTTATTTAACATATGACATCCTTTGCTGTTCCTGGTTGCAGAATAAATCAAAATATGCCAATCTCAGAACTTACTTTATATCCACATCCCATTAGACATTTTTCACATGAGGTCAACCATTTAAATCTTCACATCTGGACTAAATCACTTAAGGACATGAAGTCAGAATATGCCTCCGGAGACCTCAGCATATATAACATGCCAGCATCCTATGGTTGCCCTTTATGGACAAAGATATGCAGATAGTCTCTGGCTTTTGGATGGCTTTATCTTTTAGGTTTCAGTCATTTTCAAATATACTTCTCTCCCTCTTTCTCATGTATCATGAGTTCTGAAGTTAAATAACTAAGTAGAATCCACCAAAACAGTGGTTGTCTCACAATGCATTTACCATTCTGTTTCCAGAGATCCTATCTTTTTTAAGGAAATGAGATATATATTTCCTCATTTCTTCTGCTTGCATGCTATCCAGTTCATTCTTTTAATCACTTTATGCTTTAGTCATTAGGAACATTTTTCCTGATTTTGCTTACATCACTTTGCACCAGTTCATAAGTGTTCCCGTGTTTCCCACGATTATTCTTCATATTTATTGTTTTCTACTGCATGATAATTTGTTATTTTCATGTACCACAATTTGTTTCATCATTCCTTAATTGATATGCATCTACTTTGTTTCCAGTTCTTTGCTACCACAGAAAGTGCTGCTGTAAAGATTTCAGATGTATGGGATGTTTCTTTCTGGCTTTGAAATCTAAAGGCCCATGCCTTGCCATAACAATCTCTGAAACTACAGGATATTTTAAATTTAGTGACTCTTCTCATGAATTCCAAGTGATTTTCCTAACAATTAGACCAGTTACACATTGTTGTTGAGTTCTTAGTGATAAAAGAATGAAATGAAGAAGGATTGTGAAGAGGAAAGAAATTTGAGATTTTGAGAGTTGGGCTCTTTTCTTGAATGTCTCTGATGGGTATGCTTCAGATCTCCAGCCATTAGATCTCATTTCTGTAGGAAGTATCCTAATGCCCTTCTCTACAGTTCTAATGGTTAGAAAGATCTTTCTAAATATTAAGGCATAATGTACCTCCTTGCATCTTCCAACAACTGTTCTCAGTGCTGCCTTCTGGAACCAAGTAATATTTGTTTAATCCCATGTGCCCCCTTCTCATCCCTTCAAATACTTGGAGACACAGCTATCACCTCCCCAAAGTTTTTCTCTTCTCTAGGGTTGAATTTGATAACTTCTGCAGTGCCTGCCTCTTCTAACATTGTGATTCTTCTCATGAATCAATCATTTTCTGTGCCCTACTCAAATATGAGGCATATTCTCTAATCTATAGGTTTTCTTATAGAATCATATACCCACCCCCTCCTGGAAATATCATCTTCTAGTGAGACCCAAGCATATTTCTTGTTTTTAGTACTTCCCGTGACCATACATCTATATCCCAAAGGAATTCTGTCTGTTGGTCTCATTAACCTTTGTTATTTGTGTCTTTCAATGGGCACCCTTGCTTCTTGGTATGTATATGTTTTTTTATGGAATATCTTTTTTGTTAATGGAATATACATTTTTTTGGAAGTCTATATTGCATGTTTTCCTGTGAACCTCTGAATTTCAGGCTAGCATTATAATGATATTTTGTTGTTCAATACTAATACTGGAAGGGTTATATGGTAATAATTCATTTTGTTTTAATAGCTAAAGTTGAAATTAAGGGGAAATAAAGTCTGGCTTGATCTGTATCAAGTAGGAGAAAAGGATCTTTTCCATTCAGAATCTCCACTAAACAAGTCATTACTCATTAACAAACATGTTGAAGTTGTTTTCTCTGATTGTTTCTGAGGGAGGGAAAGTCTGTGACTGTGATTTCACAGGCCTAGGTGTGGAATCTCCCTCTGCCAACACAGACCATCAATTAATGTCTTAGTAAGTTGCCTCTTTCATGCAAAGTTGAAGTGACTTGCCCAGGATCCCACAACTAATATGTTCCAGAGTCAAGACTTCACCTAAGTGTGTTTGACTCCAAGGTTAGTCGTCAATCTTCTGTGCTGCCTCTCTATCTTAAGGCTATAAATTTCCATCAAAAGTATTTTTCTGTGGCTCTTAATTATTGGTGAAAATGAGGATACACTTTTGACTATAACTCTCACAAAATGCTTAAAGAAGTAATAATTACAGCTGGCTTTATTAAGGATTGAGTCATTTCCCCTTATTTAGAATTATCTTAATATTTCTAAGGCCCCATCTATGTTGTTGATTTATCTGATATCCTTTTAGGTCAAGTGCTTAGTAATGGACAAGATCAAAGTGTCCAGCTATTTCAATCATAAAGAAAATTGATTCATTGCTGAGCAAGGCAATATCCAAGTGAGTTAATTCACTGTACTGTATAGACATTGCTTCATCAAATCTATGGAACTGAACCTTTACCAAAAAATTTAACCAGAAATGGATGTAATTGCAAAGGCTTTAAATGGTGATTATTAATTACTTAGGTATAAATCTCTGGTCAGCTAAAATGTGTTCTGCGTGATTGAAGCACAGAGAGTTTCAAAAATGGTTCAATGCCATATTTAATCTCAAGCTCAATTTTTCATTTCTACAATGAAAAAAATTAATTCATATTGGCTTAGCTACTTCTATCATCTTTCCTAGCAGGGGCAGTTGTTGAGTGGGAAACTCTTAAGAATTAGATTAAATGTGTTCCATTGTTCTACTTAATAGAAACAGAGAGTGCCTGGACTCAGGCTTCCTGAGGAACCCTTGAAACATTTCATGAGGCATGTAAACAGTCCTCTTCATTGTTAAGCAGAGAATTTTCCCAGAAATAGAAATTTAGCCACATAGAGAGATGTACCCATACCTTTAAGTACCCTCAATGAAAAAAAAATCATTTTCTTTTGAAAAATGCCAATGCAATTGAATCAATTGCCTCCTATATACAGTGGAATATAGATGAAATATGACCTAAGTTATTGAGGATTGTGCTTTGGTTAACTGTTTTATTAAGTCCCCTGAAAGGGATGATGTCCACATCAATAGCATTAAGATCCCAAATTTCCTACAATTATTAAGTTACACAACTTCTATGACTCATTGCTTCCAGACAAGTGGATCTCACTTACACTTTTCCATTCTTCTTGCTTTTCATGAAGACAATCTGTCCCCAATATTAATCTTGGTGTAGTCCCCTTGTCAAGGCCATGCGTTCTCATCTCAGACTTCTTCCCTCACCAGTTGAATTCTGGAGAATTAAAGTAATGCGTTTCACATGGGCATAGTCAGGTCTGGGGAGTATTGCTTCTCTTGGAAAGGGAGGTTATAGGTGATTTCTCCTTGAGAGCCTTAGATGATTAGAGTGCTTCTGCCAGGTGTGTAATTAGAATAAAACGTTCATCCCTTTGGCTACACTCATTTATTAAGCAGCTGTTGTGTGGTTGGCACCCTACTAAGCATTTAAGATACAAAGAAAAGGTGAAAAATACTTCTTTCTCTCAAGGGGAGACAACTTGCAAATAACCATGTACAAATAAGATAAATACAGAATAAATTGAGGATATTGTCAGAGTAAAGGCATTCAGATAAAAGAGGACTGGCAAAGGCTTACAAATCACAGAAAAGGGTCACATGCCAGTTTTTCCATCCTGCCTCCTCTAGTCCACATCTAGGAAGCAGACTTTTTTTTAATCCAAATAGAGACCTTCACATTTGTCCTTATGAATTTTCATCTTATTAAATTAGACCATTCTTCCAATTTGAGATTATGTTTTTGAATCCTATAATCCAATGTATTTGATACATGTCATCTTAACTTTTTATTATCTTAAAAATTCTTAAATATGTTATCAACAAAAATGATAAATTGTATAGAACCAAGGATAGATGCTCAAACTAGAGGACCAGAGATTGCATTCCATAGTGAAATTGGTCTTCTCTGGTGTTTTCATTTAGCAAGATCTAAGTCTATTGCTTTCCTCTTTTCCAGAAGAAGAGTATGGGAAACTGTTTCATAGCTTGCAAAATCCATGTGTATAGCCTTTGTAGTATCCCCTTGAACAACTTGTTCCTATTGAAGTTATGCTTGCTATTTATAATCATTGTTTCCTCTTTCAGATACTTTCCTAATATCTCTTTAATAATATGTTCTATAGGGCAGTTAGGTCATGCAATGGATAGAGTACCAGCCCTGGATCAGGAGGACCTGAGTTCAAATTCGGCCTCAGACACTTAGTAATTACCTAGCTGTATGACTTTGGACAAGTCACTTAACCCCATTGCCTTGCAAAAACCAAAAAAAAATATGTTCTAGTAATTTGACAAGCATGAGAGCCAACTTTACTGATATCCATTTTTGTGAAAAGTGGGACAATAGTACTATCTTTCTCCATAATTGTTTTTTTTTCTCACTTGACAGGCATTCATTTTGACTTTCTACTTCCCCTTACCTACTAGAAAAAGAAAATAAGAAAAGAAAAATTCATCACAAATGTTCAGAGTGTGGCAGCTAAGTACACAGTGGATAGAGCACTAACCCTGAAGTCAGGAGTACCTGAGTTCAAATCCAGCCTCAGACACTTAGTAATTACCTAGCTGTGTGACCTTGGACAAGTCACTTAACCCCATTGCCTTGCAAAAAAACAAGCAAATAAGCAAAAAGAAACAAATCAAAAAACAAATGTTCAGAGTTAGGTAAAATCAATTCTCACATTGTCCATTTACATCATTCATATTCAATCTTTTTGACCCAAGGTAGGTAGCCTGCTTTATCATCTGTCATCTAGAATCACTGGTAAATGCATTTGTCAAAGTTCCAAAGTCTTTACTGATCATTGTCAGTCATTCTAGGTACACCTGCCAGTTTCTTCAGCACATTGTAAAGTCATCTTGTCTATTCCTGGTGACTTAATTCATTAGGATAATGTATAGTTTTGCTATTTCCCCTCTGATTTTGAATGCCAGAATCTTATCAACCATTGTCATTTTAGCCTTCTAAAATATTTTCTTTCTCAAAATCATAGGTATAAAGCTGGATGGGTATTCAAAGACAATTGAGTTTAATCCTTAATTTGAAGGTTAGGAGGTAGAGTCCCAGAAAATGTAAGTGATTTGCCCACCGCCACAGAGATAGTAAGTAATAAAATTATTCAGTAATATAACAGAAAAGTATGGTTGCATTATAATCTTTCACAGTTTTATGCCAACATTTTATCCAATTGTATTGGGAATATAATGCATTTTTTAGTAAAATATAACCTATTTGACAAGGGGATTAATTCCATATCTATTTTAATATCTACTGTATGGTAGGCAATAGTAGTGCTTGTTTTTCTTTTATTCCATTATTGATATTCTTTGGATAAAAGGATGAATGACCTCAAGAGTAAAACATACTCATAGGATGATCTAGCTTAATTGACTCCATTGCAAAACTTTCTATAAATTTAATTTTCCTTCTACAATTTCCTTATATTTTGTGGTGATACTTTTTATTTTTTTATTTTTTATTTTTTTTTTCTTTATTTAAGGCAATGGGATTAAGTGACTTGACCAAGGCCACACAGCTAGGCAATTACTAAGTGTCTGAGGCTGGATTTGAACTCAGGTACTCCTGAATACATGGTTGGTGCTATATCCACTGTGCCACCTAGCTTCCCCATGGTGATACTCCTTATAAGGTTCTGTGATTCTACTCTCTGGGGTTTTCAAAATGAATTTGATTTATAAGATGATGCTATCCTTAGCTGCCACATCTTTCCACTTGACTTGAAGAGTCAGTGTTTACATGAGGCAGGTTCTAGTATCATGAGAGAGACTATGAAGTCAGTTAAAATTGAGAGGAAATGATGATAATCTATTTGATGTCTGTTCATTTATGTATTTCCCAATGTTTTGTAGCAATTCATTATTTTTAAGACTGAGACTGTTTTGATTCCATATCCTAACTTCTTATCCTTATTCCTTCTTCTTATTTGGTATTAGTTTTGATCTTTGTTCTAACACAAACAGTTCTTTCAGGAATGGCTACCATATTTGTTACAAGTTGCCTACTATATTTTTTAAGATAGAGTGAACTTTGTTTTATTTTTTTGTGTTTATATTCTCATGCTCTTCATCTCTAGGCCTTATCAATGCCTTTTTCCTCCAGAAGGCACTCTGTCTTCTCTTATTGGTAAGTTCCTCCTGGCTGGCCTTTGTTTCCTTCCCAACCCTGTTCCTGACTTCCAGTCTCTAGCATTGTAATATATTCTTCCTCCTTCCCATTCCATCTTTAAACTCCTTTTTGTGTTTCTTCTTCACTCATGACAATATAAGATCTTTGAGAGCAATGATCTCCTTTTTTCTTTTTCCTTATATTTTTGTCCCCAACATTTTGTGCAGCACCTGCACATAGTAAATGCCAGAGATCCATCCTTCCTTCCTTCCTTCCTTCCTTCCTTCCTTCCTTCCTTCCTTCCTTCCTTCCTTCCTTCCTCCTTTTTTAAAACAATATTCATCATTTATAGACATAAGTCTATACACCTTTGACCTCTTTCATTTCTTTATAATGAACCATATTTTTCACGATATTTCTTATGTTTACCTTTGCATTGGAATCATGTACTAAAATATATAGAGTTATTTTGGAAGATATTAAATTTCTTGTAGAATTTTTCAATTTCCTTGTCCCCTGCAGCAGACAGTTATCCTTGTGATGGTCTTTTGTTTTTGATCATCATCTTCACTGCAGTATGAAATGGTTGTGGCCCATTAAATGACATTTCTCACTGCATTTAGACACATGATAAAAGAACTCTGTCATCGCCTTGATTTTCTTCTTCAAAAAAATATATGGGTTATACTAAAACTTTTCTTTCTGATTTCATTTGTAGTGAGAACAGGACTATTGACATGACTCATTTCCTCCAGTAGTATGTTGACACTTGAGGTTATTAGTGCAAGATTTAATAGAGTATCCACAGGTAGATTTATATTTATTGATCATCTTAAAATGATGTCGTCCTTAGGACCATCTTGACCCTTTCTTGTCATTATGCAACCATTCTGTCTCTTCCTGGAAGTGAACCACTTGGCACTGAAGAGCATATTGCTTTTCCCTACTCTTATGGGGTACCATTACCATTGAATTCATCAAAAGTGGTCATCACCACCCTATTGTTGATGACTTTTCTGTACTAAGCTAGGCTTGTCCTTGGCAGGCTGACCTGTTTCCAAATATGTTTCCAGTGTGAAGGACCCACTAGAGTTTATTACTCACTGGCAAAGCTTTCTACAAACCAAGATGATTTTTGTGCACCAATGAGTCATCAAACTAGAACTTTTTCATTCCCTGTTGTTCAATTAAAAGATGTTCAAAACAATCTAGGCAAAAAGTTGTTTCTTTCTAACAATCTTCATCTTTTCCTGCCTTACATAGTCAAAATATTTCAGTGCACCCATTCAGCAGCCCTTTCCTTATATTCCTCCCCCCCCCCAACCAAGCACTTTGTCTAGTTGAGGTCACAGGCCTGCCTCCATCCAACACTCAGAGTTCCTCTTTCCCCATCTCTGAGCATTACCTTTCCTCCCCCAACACTGACTTTGTTACCCATTTGAGCTTTTTTCTGTTTAGCATTTTTCATACCTCCTAGACTTTCCCCAAAGCACTACTTTTTTTCAAAAAGTCTGAATCTTGCATTCATGGACCTTCCTCCCTCTATGATACTCACCTTATTGACCTACAGCAGTAATCAAAAAAGATTGGCACCAAACCTGCTTGGGTGGGACGTGACTTCAGCTGACCACAACAGCAGTTTGAGAGTAGTAGCAAAACTGTTAGGATGTAGTGAGACCAAGATGGTACTAAGAGACTAGAGATAGAAACAGGAGAGATGCCTTATGCTGAAATGTTCTCTAGATCCTCCTCACCTACAGGCAAGCCATACCAAAGTTTTCCTCCAACCTATGAATTCCATTTTATTGACATTCGGTATAATCAAAATGATACAAAGTTCTAAATATCCAGTCAGTTAAAAATCATAGAAAATGGATTTGAAATTCAGAAGTCAATTTAAAAGAAAAGGATACCACTACTCAAACATGCTCTGGGGTTCGAAAAAGGTATAGCTTTGGCTCTAGACATCAAAGACCAGCTCATATTTACTTATTCCTCAAATTTTAGATCTACTTATGTGTCCTCCCTCTGAGCATCTACTTTTCCATGTAGAGTCTACAAGGATCATAGAGAATTGGCATTCAGATATGTTTTGCAGTACCAGATCTGACTAGGCCCTTCACTGTGGGCCAGGGAGTAATAGCATTGTTGTAGAAGGAGGGAGTTTGTATTCAAACTCACAGTTTGGAGTTCTTCTTAGGTTGGGAGGTCTACCAAGTTTGCCCTACAAAGTTCATTTTCTCTGTCCCTTCTACCCCCATCCCAGTTTAGAGCCCTAATCTACATATTCTATTGATTTCTTTATCTTGCTAGTTCTCTGTTTCTTAAATTTCCTTTTGCCTAGGAACAGCTGTGCCTAATATTAACTTTAAGGGGACATATTAATGACCCTTGAATAGGTATCTAATATTAATTCCAAGGGGACATATTAATGACCCTTGAATAGGTTTCTGAAATCTCGGGCAGTTGTATGCCAGCACAACTTCTGATGCGTAATTGTTCATTTTTGTGATCAGGATTCAATCACAGGATTCAAGATAATGAGTTGACAAGGGAGAGGATTCCATTCGCTAAGAGTAAAGCTAATAAGCAAGATTCATGTGTGGCTACTTAGTGTTACCTGTAGCTGTTCTAGGTCTATTTGTCTATGGTGGCTTAGGAAAGCCTCTTGGTCTCTTTCAATCTGTGTTTCTTCTCTATAAAAGGAAGATAGAGTGAAGAAGATGACTTCTAAGGTCCTTCCCAACTCTCACATTGTATTAGTTTGTGAATAAAGCTGCTGAACTTCTCCTTAATAAGCTTAGAAAAGTTGTCTGGCTGAAATCTAAAGAAAAGAAAACAGATTCCTTAAATGTTTAGACTCCCAAAACCTTACCTAAACTATTCAGACTGAATTTCCCTTTTGGAAAGTAGTTGGCATGATTCCTTGGGTGCCAGTTTCTGATTCAGAAGTATATAATGATGGTATTTGAAAAATCATAATGAATTATGAGCACTCATTGTTTCCCATACATGTTTTACACTCTTGTAATCTATCTAAAGATAGTAGTTTAAAAGTACATTAGACTACTTTCATATTTTCCCTCAATGCTTTTTAGCATTAAACTGTCCAGGGTAAGACTGGTTGGGGAGACTTAAATGGATTTCCAGATTTCTCACATCCTTCCATTACACAGATGTCATTTTAATGCCATTGGAAAGCAGGTTTTCTTCACAGGTGTGCTCTTATTTTTTTTCCAAAGTACAACAAGAAAAAAAATCAACATTTATGCATCAAGTCATCATTCTTCTGAACCATTACACATCAGATCAAATTTGAGAGTTTCTTAGGAGAATTAGCTTAAATTTGGTTAAACATCTGGATCATGTTATTTCAATAGCCTTCCTCAATGGTAAGACTATGGCCTAATAGTCAACTTCTGTCATTTTGATTGGTTTAGGTGTTGACTGCAAGGCACCACTTTGGGTACCCTTGTCTTGAATTGATGTGAGTCTGGGAATTACTGAGAATATAAGGATTACATGAGTTTGAAAATCTGAGAACAGATGGCTTCCTTTGGGTAACAATTCAGCTTGTGGATGTGTTCCCTGTATAAATTTTAATAGGTTCAAACTCAAGTTAACTATTTCATCTTTCCAGTGGACAAGATGACTATTTACACAATGTTTTATGAACAGAAAACTTCATTTGTCATGAAGAGACCTTTTTGTCAAAGGAGGGTTTGGACTAATTGGTCTCCAATTCTAAATTTGTAATTCTATTTATTTCTTAATAGTCATTAATGCCTCTTAAATTTTCATGTATATGTTCAACTGTGTATGATCCCCCAGTAAAATACAAGTTCCTAGAGACTATTTCTCATTTGACTTTTACTCCTAATACTTACCTCAGTTTCTTGTATATTATGTTTAATGAATGCTTATTAGGTTAGATTTGATTAGATTTATACTTCTGGAATCTTAATTATGTTTTTGTCCTTCATTCTTTTTTTCTTTTTTTTGGGAGGGGGTTGCAAGGCAATAGGATTAAGTGACTTGCCCAAAGCCACACAGTTAAGCAAGTCTGAGGTCAGATTTGAACTTGGGTCTTCCTGACTCTTAAGGTCACTTCTCTATTTACTTCGCCCTCTAGATGCCCTTGTCCTTCATTCTTGAAGAAGACCATGACATCAGGGAGGCAATTTCATGACAAGCATGTGAAATGGGTTTGAGTGAGAGGGAGGTCTATGCAAAGTCACCAACTTCACTTTCTCTTCTGGGTCCAGGGACCCCATATGAATCAGAATAACCAGAGATAACCCTGGATGTGAGGCAGTCTGGGTGAGGTGATTTACCCAAAGTCACACATTTAGTAAGTATCTGAAGTTAGCTTCAAACTCCTGTCCTGCTGACCCCAGGGCCAGCACTCTATTCACTGTACTACCTAGCTACCCCTTTAGAATCCTACTCAGTTCTTAAGCCACTTTTTATAGTACTGTTATTTAAGACATATTTATTTCCTAACTTTTCCTTTTCCCTTTCAGTCTTGGAAGTCTTTTTTTTTATAATTAATCTGTTGTTACTCTCTGTTTTGCTTTTGTAATATTTACAGATACTTCTTATGTCTTTTGATTGATCTTGGAATTTATAACCACAAATTCATGATGATATAGGAGTTGATATATGGGTATGGTAACTGGACTGCTGTTGTAGTCAGTTCCAGGGGGGAATTCTCATTGATTCCCTTTGGTCAGAACTATCAGACCCACTGGTAATTAAAGCCTATGCCCTGGATCACAACATTACTGACTGCGTAGGGACCTCATTTGTCTTTTAGTACACTCTGTATCTCAACTACAGCATTTCTGACAAATGCCCTTTCACACTGACTGAGGACCTTCAAACTGGGAGGGACTGACCACTTTTTTAGGCTATCCCTTCCATTTATGGAAAATTATAAACATTCGGAAACTTTCTTCTCTTTCAAGCTTAAATTATCATCTCTGCAATTTCTATCTATTGCTTCCAGTTCTTTCTGGGGTGACACAAAATAAATCTAGTCCATCTTTCAAGTAACTTCCTTTGAAATACTTGAAGGTAGTTACCATTTCTCCCCAAGTCTTCTCTTCTCTAGACTGAGGAATTCCAGGTCTCTCACTTTTTCCTTACATTGTGTAGACTTCAGGCCTTTTACTTTCTTTCCCTAAACATGCTTAACACAATACATGAGGTGTGGTTCTGAACAGGGCAGAGTATAGCAGTTTCAAATTATGAGGAAAAAGTGGAGATTGATACAGTTTCTTTCTTCTAGTAGTATGCCCCATTGTGCCATGTCACTGGACAAAATCTCACATTTAGAATAATACCTATTATGTAAAATTGTGTTAGTAGTCTAACAATTTTGGATTCTTCTTACCTTGTTAACTTCTTACTGCCTGCAATGCTGCTACATTGAAGGATCTGCATGGGATAGAGATTCATAGTACTTTATACTTTCTTTTCTCTCAAGTCAGTGTGATTAAGTGACTTGCCCAAGGTCACACAGGTAATTAATTGTCTGAAATTGAATTTGAATTCAGGTCTTCTTGACTCCAGGGCCAATATTCTATCCATTGTGCCACCTAGCTGCCCCCTCCTTTTTTTTTTAAAAGAAAGACTTTATTTTGAATTTTACAATTTTTCCCCTATTCTTGCTTCCCTCCCCCCCACAGAAGGAATTCTTGTTAGTGTTTACATTGTTCCATGGCATGGTATACATTGATCTAAGCTGAGTGTGAAGAGAGAGAAATCATATCCTTAAGGAAGAAAAATAAAGTATAAGAGATAGCAAGATCAGACAATAAGATATCAGTTTTTTCCCCCCTAAATTTAAGGAATTAGTCTTTGATCTTTGTTCAAACTCCACAATTCTTTCTCTGGATACAGATGGTATTCTCCATCACAGATAGCCCAAAATTGTCCCTGATTGTTGCACTGATGGAATGATCAAGTCCATCAAGGTTGATCATTGCCCCCATGTTGCTGTTAGGGTGTAAAGTGTTCTTCTGGTTCTGTTCATCTTGCTTAGCATCAGTTCATGTAAATACTTCCATGCTTCCCTGAATCCCCATCCCTCCTGTTTTCTAATAGAATGATAGTGTTCCATGACATACATATATACCACAGTTTGCTAAGCCATTCCCCAATTGATGGACATTCACTGAATTTCCAATTCTTTGCCACTACAAACAGGGCTGCTATGAATATTTTTGTACAAGTGATGTTTTTACCCTTTTTCATCATCTCCTCAGAGTATAGATCCAGTAGTGGTATTGCTGGATCAAAGGGTATGCTCATTTTTGTTGCCCTTTGGGCATAATTCCAAATTGCTCTCCAGAAAGGTTGGGTGAGTTCACAGCTCCATCAACAGTGCATTAGTGTCCAAGATTTCCCATGTCCCTTCCCACATTGATCATTGTCCTTTCTGATCATATTGGCCAGTCTGAGAGGTGTGAGGTGGTACCTCAGAGATGCTTTATAATAAGTAATGATTTAGAGCAATTTTTCATATGAGTAGGAAAATGCCTGTTCATATCTTTTGACCATTTGTCAATTGGGGAATGGCTTGTTTTTTTGAAAATTTGACTCAGTTCTCTATATATTTTAAAAATGAGTCCTTTTTCAGAAATACTGGTTTTAAAATTTGTTTCCCAATTTACTACATTTCTTTTGACCTTGGTTATGGTGATTTTGTCTGTACAAAAGCTTTTTAATTTAATGTAATCAAAATTATCTAGTTTATTTTTAATGACATTCTCCATCTCTTCCTTGGTCATAAAATGGTTCCCTTTCCATGGATCTGATGGGTATACTGCTCCTTGATCCTATAGTTTGCTTATAATGTTGTTTTTTATTCTAAATCCTATATCCATTTGGATCTTATCTTGGCATAGGGTGTGAGGTGTTGGTCTAATCCAAGTTTCTGCCTTACTTACTTCAAATTTTCCCCAACAGTTTTTATTGAAAAGAGAGTTTTTATCCCAATAGCTGGACTCTTTGGGTTTATCAAACAGCAGGTTACTATAATCATTTCCTGCTACTACATCTAGTCTATTCCACTGGTCCGCCACTCTATTTATTAGCCAATACCAGAAAGTTTTGATGACTAATGCTTTATAATATAATTTTAGATCTGGTAAGGCTAATCCACCTTCTTTTGTACTTTTTTTTCATTGAATCCCAGGAAATTTTTGACTATTTATTTCTCCCTATGAATTTACTTACAATTTTTCTGACCCATTAAAGTAATTTTTGGGAATTTTGATTGGTAGGGCACTAAACAGGTAGTTTAGTTTTGGTAGAATAGTTATTTTTATTATATTACCTTTACTTATCCATGAGCAGTTGATGTTTGCCCAGTTATTTAAATCTGATTTTATTTGCGTGAGAAGTGTTTTGTAATTGTTTTCAAAAAGTTTTTGAGTCTGCCTTGGCAGGTAGACTACCAGGTATTTTATTTTATATTGTCTGAGGTTACTTTGAATGGAATTTCTTTCTGTTCTTTCTGTTACTTGTTCTTTCTGTTACATCTTGCTAGTCATATATATATATATAAATGTTGAGGATTTATGAGGATTTATTTTATATCCTGAGACTTTGCTAAAATTGCTAATTATTTCTAGTAGTTTTTTAGATGATTTTTTGGTATTCTCTAGGTATACCATCATGTCATCTGCAAAGTGTGAGAGTTTTGCCTCTTTCTTCCCATTTCTAATTCCCTCAATTTCATTTTCTTCTCTTATTGCTGAAGCTAACATTTTTTTTTAGATTTTTGCAAGGCAATAGGGTTAAGTGATTTGCCCAAGGCCACACACCTAGGTAATTATTAAGTCTCTGAGGCTGGATTTGAACTCAAGTACTCCTTACCCCAGGGCTGGTGCTCTATCCACTGTGCCACCTAGTGGCCCCTACTGAAGCTAACATTTCTGATACAATATTGAATAGTAGTGGTGATAATGGGCATCCTTATTTCTCCCCTGATCTTATTGGGAATGCCTTTGGCCTATCCCTGTTGCATATAATGCCCGTTGATGGTTTCATATAGATATTGCTTATTATTCTAACGAACAATCCATTTATTCCTACACTCTCTAGTATTTTTAGTAGAAATGGGTGCTGTGTTTTGCCAAAACCTGGTACCCTTTTTTGAACTTTATTCTTGGTTTCCTAAGCTACCACATCCAAAGAATTCATCATCAAGGGTCCAGTCTACAGGTACTTAGTCTCCACATTATTAGGTAGGCTGGTTCTTAGGAAAACAGTTACCATTTATTGCCAGGACTCTACCCTACACTTTTCCAGCTTGGTCTGTACTCCATTGACATAGACTTCTTGACCCCAGCGTCACTTCCATGCTGCATGTATTTAGATGTTGGAGGAGGATTTTGCAAGGAACCATGCACATAGTTGGCATTTATTTAATGGTTATTCAATAAATGAATAATTAAATACATTAGAGAATAAAGTAGATGACTTCCAAAATTCCTTCCAATTCTAACATGCTATGATTATCTATGAGCTTTTGGTTCTATTTTAATCTAACATAAAACAATTACCCCTGCTTTTGGGGAGGGGCAAGCTGCTAGTAATGTAAATAGCATATCCTTTTAATGTATTGTAACTCATAGGATGGAGGCTTTAATTTATAATTCATTAACTAAATGTTCGAACATGGAACTACTTCTGGTCATTCTGACCCTTTAATACCTTCCTCTTAAAAAAATAGCCAATAGTTAGACATTAAAAGTAGCATAGGAAATTTGGATAGTTGAGGCAGAAAGAATAGTAACCAAAAAGACTAGCAAGTCTCATAATCAAGTCTCTGTTGGTAAGAATAAAAACAACATAAATAGGGAAACATTCTTGTTCTGCCTTTTGGACTTAGGTTTTGAAATTTTGAAAATTTATTCTGAACAAAAAAGGGGAATCAGTTCCATAAGAGATTGATGCACAAAGAGACTGTGCTTTGCTAATCTGTGATAAGTCATGTCTCCAAAGGTAGATATAATGTTTTTAATGAAAGAAAAGAAATAAAGAAATGGATTAAGCTTTAAAAAATAGTCCAAAATGTAGTAAACTCTAAAGAAACCTTGTTTTTCATTCAATACTGAAATTAGAATGAACCAAGCAAACAGCAGCAATGGAGATTTTTTTTTAATTCCTCAGAAACTCAAAGTAACTTTATGACTCACCTTCATGAAATATTGTTTCTGGCTGTTTCATAGATTACATGTGTTGAATATCATGGAATGGAATGTAGTCCTTGGAAAGAATATTAATACCATCTGGCCACAGGGGCTGAACCCCTAAGGGCTAGCAACCTTGGAGTTGATTTTCTAGTAACAGCTATTTCCGTAGTTCTGAGCAAGTAAACAAAACCACCAATTAACACTCACTTTGAGACTCAGTCTCCACAGATGGATTGGAAAATTAAGATCAATATGAACATTTATCTTAACTAACTGGATAATACCAGCAAAATCTCATTAAAATTAATATTATTACGACAAAGGGTTCTGGGGAGGAAAGTTAATTCCACAGTGCTGGCAGATGGCCAATGGAAACCATGTGTTGTCATGCTGATTGCCAAGCTCTCTATCGACCAAATAGTCTTGTACATGGGTTTTCTCTTGGATGGGTCCTTGGATGTAGAACTGTCTCCCTGTAACTGTTAATCCCATAGATGTAACAAGAAAGGAATTAGAGTTTGTCCTAACTGTGGAGGTGGTGAAGGAGACAGGAAGAGAGCCAGGGCCAGAATGGGCATTGCTGTTACCTTCCTATAGAATTTCAAGGCCTGTTGGCCCAATGCCCTACAATAATTGAAGGGGAAGAAGGGCCTAGGAGTTGGTAGTGGGGCAAGGTTCATAGACCAATGGGGAAAAGTGAGGATGGTGGTGATGGTGTAGCTAAACCAGTGTTGGCAGTGCACTACAGAGAGTTCTGCACTTTCTCCTCTATCTTCTTCCTTCCTCTGTGAGTATCACAGCCTGTCCCTTCTGCTGTTTTTGTTCTCAGTGAAATAATTGCAAAGAGAGTATATATTTTGTCCTATAGGTGATAAGGAGGTATTGAAGCTTCTTGAATAGAAGCAAGACATAGCTATCCTTGTGCTTTAGAAACACAAATTCAGTAGCGGTGTGGAATATGGATTCAAAGAGTAGAGAATATATGTAAGGAGACCAATTATGAAATTATTGCAATTGTTACACAAGAGAAATGGGGACCTGAGCTAGCATGGTTGTGGTATTTTCTCATTTAGGGGAAAGAATGAATATGATTTAATAGTCAATTAGATGTGAAGGTGGTGAAACAAATTGTGAAAGACTGATGATATTCCTAGGTTATGAAGGTATATGACTGAAAGATTGGTGATGCCCTTCAGAGAGTGAGGTAAAGGAGGGGGAAGGGGAGATTGAAGTGGATGATAGTAAGCTTTGTTCTGGACTTTTGGAATCTAACTCCCCCTCCACTCTGCCTTCCTTCCCCTTCTTTTCTCCATCTTTTCTCCCATTCTTAGAAGATAGATTGGGGAGATGATTGAAGAGTCCACAAGCCCACTGAGATATACATCATTAGGCTATGCCAGAACATGTTCTCTGTAATGGCCATACCTCTGACCAGTCAGCTGACAGTCAGGCTGTCAAGCAGTGTTTGTCCTTCATTCTCGAAGAAGAATCATGACATCAGGTGAATAGGATTTGAATATGGGATTCTGTGCTCAGTCACCAGCCTCATTTTTTCTTCCAGAATTATCTGGGTCCAGTAACAAGATATGAATCAGGATGATTGGAGATGGTCCTGGATATGAGGAAATTAGGGTTAAATGACTTGTCCAAGGTCACACCTTGACATCCATAGTGAAGACCATAAACTTCTGGAAAATATGAACAAATTGAGTAGTTTTCAGTATTTAGAAATAAAAGATATTACAGTAAACATAACTAGAAACCCAAAGGACTTTAAACTGAAATATACAGCAGTTTGGTCTTATCTGCACCAAATCACTTTAATTGAGGGTCAAGTAGCAGCTCTTGAGAAGATCCCCTACAAGTTGGATGCACCTTCAAAGAAACTAGAAGCAAAGTATGGAAAGTTAGGGAAGCAATTAAAGAGTTCTTTAACACAGGGTCTTTACTAGAGAAAATATCTCAGAGGAGCTGAAATATATGGAATGGAACTTAAAAAATTTCTTGCCTTCATTCCTATGCAAGGAAATGGTGCTGGTTATAAAAGGAGAATTCCAGCCCCCAACTTTGTTTGGATATGTGACTTTGGCCACTCCTGAATGATTTTCTAAGTTTCCTAACTTCATCTAAGTTCCTTAATTTCCTCTCATTATGTGCCCTGAACCAAGACTAAGAAATCAGGATCAATCTCATCTAGATCAGATGTGGTAATTTTCCTGTCTCCTATAGTACTGGGGGCTTCCTTTCTTTCCTCCTCCCCATCAGTGCTGGCAGATGGCCAATGGAAACCATGTGTTGTCATGCTGATTGCCAAGCTCTCTATCGACCAAATAGTCTTGTACATGGGTTTTCTCTTGGATGGGTCCTTGGATGTAGAACTGTCTCCCTGTAACTGTTAATCCCATAGATGTAACAAGAAAGGAATTAGAGTTTGTCCTAACTGTGGAGGTGGTGAAGGAGACAGGAAGAGAGCCAGGGCCAGAATGGGCATTGCTGTTACCTTCCTATAGAATTTCAAGGCCTGTTGGCCCAATGCCCTACAATAATTGAAGGGGAAGAAGGGCCTAGGAGTTGGTAGTGGGGCAAGGTTCATAGACCAATGGGGAAAAGTGAGGATGGTGGTGATGGTGTAGCTAAACCAGTGTTGGCAGTGCACTACAGAGAGTTCTGCACTTTCTCCTCTATCTTCTTCCTTCCTCTGTGAGTATCACAGCCTGTCCCTTCTGCTGTTTTTGTTCTCAGTGAAATAATTGCAAAGAGAGTATATATTTTGTCCTATAGGTGATAAGGAGGTATTGAAGCTTCTTGAATAGAAGCAAGACATAGCTATCCTTGTGCTTTAGAAACACAAATTCAGTAGCGGTGTGGAATATGGATTCAAAGAGTAGAGAATATATGTAAGGAGACCAATTATGAAATTATTGCAATTGTTACACAAGAGAAATGGGGACCTGAGCTAGCATGGTTGTGGTATTTTCTCATTTAGGGGAAAGAATGAATATGATTTAATAGTCAATTAGATGTGAAGGTGGTGAAACAAATTGTGAAAGACTGATGATATTCCTAGGTTATGAAGGTATATGACTGAAAGATTGGTGATGCCCTTCAGAGAGTGAGGTAAAGGAGGGGGAAGGGGAGATTGAAGTGGATGATAGTAAGCTTTGTTCTGGACTTTTGGAATCTAACTCCCCCTCCACTCTGCCTTCCTTCCCCTTCTTTTCTCCATCTTTTCTCCCATTCTTAGAAGATAGATTGGGGAGATGATTGAAGAGTCCACAAGCCCACTGAGATATACATCATTAGGCTATGCCAGAACATGTTCTCTGTAATGGCCATACCTCTGACCAGTCAGCTGACAGTCAGGCTGTCAAGCAGTGTTTGTCCTTCATTCTCGAAGAAGAATCATGACATCAGGTGAATAGGATTTGAATATGGGATTCTGTGCTCAGTCACCAGCCTCATTTTTTCTTCCAGAATTATCTGGGTCCAGTAACAAGATATGAATCAGGATGATTGGAGATGGTCCTGGATATGAGGAAATTAGGGTTAAATGACTTGTCCAAGGTCACACCTTGACATCCATAGTGAAGACCATAAACTTCTGGAAAATATGAACAAATTGAGTAGTTTTCAGTATTTAGAAATAAAAGATATTACAGTAAACATAACTAGAAACCCAAAGGACTTTAAACTGAAATATACAGCAGTTTGGTCTTATCTGCACCAAATCACTTTAATTGAGGGTCAAGTAGCAGCTCTTGAGAAGATCCCCTACAAGTTGGATGCACCTTCAAAGAAACTAGAAGCAAAGTATGGAAAGTTAGGGAAGCAATTAAAGAGTTCTTTAACACAGGGTCTTTACTAGAGAAAATATCTCAGAGGAGCTGAAATATATGGAATGGAACTTAAAAAATTTCTTGCCTTCATTCCTATGCAAGGAAATGGTGCTGGTTATCCAAGGAGAATTCCAGCCCCCAACTTTGTTTGGATATGTGACTTTGGCCACTCCTGAATGATTTTCTAAGTTTCCTAACTTCATCTAAGTTCCTTAATTTCCTCTCATTATGTGCCCTGAACCAAGACTAAGAAATCAGGATCAATCTCATCTGGATCAGATGTGGTAATTTTCCTGTCTCCTATAGTACTGGGGGCTTCCTTTCTTTCCTCCTCCCCATCCCTTAGGGCTCCATCTTTGACTCATCTAAAATAAGTTTACCTCCTGTTGTGAATGTTGCTTACTTATCATTAATAATCTGTTTTTAACTTAAAAATAAAATATTTGTTTATAACTCTTTGTGAATGGGAAGGAAGGAAGGAGAAATATTAAGCAGTTATTTTGAAATGTGGGGCTGGAGCAAAAATTGGATAACTGCATCATTGGCTTGGATATTAATATTGAATTCTTGATCTTTGATGAGATCATCAAGAAGTTTGTAAGAAGAAAAGACTAAAAGACTGAGTACAGAGTCCTGGGGAGAGGAGGGGGTAGGATATTATCTTGCAAAAGAAAGTAGGACTAAGTACTAAAGTACTAAGAAGAGATACATAACAGAAAAGTGTTGCAACCCTAAGAGAAGAGTGATAATCTCTTGTCAATGTCAAATGCTACAGAAAGGTCAAAAAAGGATGAGGATTGAGGAAAGGATTTTGGATTTAGCCATAAAGAGATCACTGGTGACCTTGGAGTCAGTTAACTGTGGTAGACAGAAACCAGATTGCCAAGATCCTGATTGTCATTCAGAGATAAGGCAGTGGAGGCAAATAACATAGCTTTTTCTCAGTTTGCCTCTAAAAGGGAGGGCAGACATTAGGTGATTACACTGCAGAGTCCTGTCTTATCTTGGTTCTTAAGATTATGATTCATCTGGATGTGTATATATATATATATATATATATATATATATATATATATATATATATATTTGTCATCAGCAAGGATGGAGCCGAGGAATAAGGAGGGGTTCTACATTAGGAAAAAAAGAGAAATGATTGAGGGGGCAAGGTCCAAATTCTTGTAATTGAAACTTTTTCTCATCAGTACAAAACAGCATCTGACAAAATTCATAGCAAACAACTATGTTTACGTTTTGTTTTCTCATTATTTTAAATTTGATATAATTTGACACTTGATTGTGATATTTAAAGCATAAAGGGATAGGGTTTATACATGTGATTTTGCTGGCACTTTCAGGTAAAGAAACTTCCTTTCCCAGTGTATGTCCATATCTTCTCCGCAACTCATATTCTTAGGGAGTTATCTAGAGCACTGAAAAGTTAAGGGATTTTCCTAGAGTCTCACAGCTAGCGTCTGTCTGAGTCAATACTGGAACCAAGGGTACAGAAATCTATCATACCTAGAGGAAAGTAGGAGAAGAAAGATTGAGAGAAAGGGGGTAGGGGGTGACAGAAGGGAGGGGAGATTTTTGGAAGGGGTAGTCAGATGTAAAATATTTTTGAGGAGGGTCAAGATGAAAGGAGAGAGAATAGAATAAATGGGGATGGCGGGAAATACAATTAGCAATAGTAACTTTGGGAAAAAATATTGAAACAAGTTTCTCTGAGTCAAATTTATGAAAAATAAGAGCCATTCCCCAATTGATAAATGACCAAAAGATTTGAACAGTTTTAGGATGAAGTTATCAATGATATCTATTTAAATTATTTTTTTCAAAAAATGTCCTAACTCACTATTGATACGAGAAATAAGGGTTAGGATAATTCTAAGTTACTCCCTTATACCTAGTGTATTGGATAATCAGACAGAAAGATAAAATGACAAATGTTGGAAAGGATGGTAGAAAAAGGAGACATTAATGCTCTATTGGAGGGATTGTGAAATGATTCAACATTTTTGTAGAGTAATTTGGAACTATGCTCAAAGGATTGTAAAACCATACCTACCGTTTGACCTGGTAATGCCACTACTACATCTATATTCCAGAAGAGATGAAAAACATAAGAAAAAGGAACATATAAAATATATATATATATATATATATATATATATATATATATATATGAATATTTATATCAACTCTTTCCAGGTGGCAGGGAGTTGGAGATTGAGGGGATTCCCATCAGTTGGGGAATGGTTGAACAAATTGTGGTTTGAGATTAAGATGAAATGATATTTTGTTATCAGAAATGATGACCAGTTTAAAAAACTGAATGAGCAAATGCAAGGGGGAACGTGCTATATACAGAGTTACAGCAATGTTGTAGGATGGTCAGCTGTGAAAGACTTACCTTCTCTCAGCAATGCTGTGAGCCAAGAAAACTCTGAAGGGCTTGTGATAAAAAAATGCTACCCATCACAGGGATAGATATCTGAATACAGATTGAATCATCCTTTTTAATTTTATTTTTCTTGAGGCTTCTCTTTTTAGAAGGGGTTTTGTATTTAGTTTTACAACGTGATTCTTGTGATAATGTTTTTCATTTCATTATATTTTTAACCTATGTCAAATAAATTGCTTTCTCATTGTGGGGGTGTGGGGTGGAAGGAAGGGAGAGAATTCAGAGCTCAAGTTTTAAAAAGTGAATGTTGAAATTTGTTTTTGCATGTAACTGAGTGAAAGTAAAATAAAATAAAGAACTAAAAAGACTTGAACCCAAGGGTTCTTGGCTTGTCAGCTGATTCTCCAGTTACTGTGTCATGCATAATCTAGCCAATGCAATTTAATAGATATAAGTGCAAAGTCTTAAAGGAGCAAAATGATTAGGTTTGGGGACTTCTGGGGCACAGTCAAGATGGTGGTGCAAAGTTAAATTCCTGGAGCTTTTCCTGGAACAACTTTGAATGAAATCTCAGAACAGATCCTAAATGACAGATCCCACCATAAAAAGAGTGAGACAACTTTTCTGCACATATCTTGGAGGAACTTCAAGAAAAGGTCTATCCCCTGAATAAAAGGGGATTATAACCCATTGGAGGCAGGAGAACTGGGAAGTCAATGAGAGGATTTTAGCCACAGTGCAGCTTAGGTCCTATCACAGTTCTGCCAACAGTAAGGGTCCCAACCTCATTCAAAGAGCAATGTGTTGAGCCCCAGGAAGCTGGTGAGGTTATTGGAGTACCCTCACACAGGGAGCAGTCTGGGAATACCAGAAACAACAGAGCAGAAAGTCAGAGACCAAAACTCCAACCCCCATCATAAAAAGCTTGAGACTATATACCGTATACCACAAGAATAGAGCTCAACAGATAAAATGACCAGAAAAGCAAACAAAAACATCAACCATTGATATCTACTATTATGATATGTAACACAAAAACACCATCTCAGAAGAGGAAAATAGAGACAAAATACCTACATTTAAAACCTCTGAAGAGTTGATGAACCAGTCCCAGTTCCAGAAAGACTCCCAGGAACAGCTCAAAAAGGATGTTAAACAACAAAGAAGAGATGAAGAAGAAAATTAGAGAAAAGGAATGAGTCATCAAGGAGAATTATGAGAAATTAATTGGAGAAAAAATAATTTTATTTTATTTTTTTGCTCTTTATTTTTATTACATAAATATTTAATTTGTTTTCCAATTATGTACAATAGCAGTTTCTTCCAATCATTTTTGCAAGGTTTTGAGTTTTGCAGTTTCCCCCCTCCCTCCCTTCACTTGCCCCTCCCCTCAACAGAAGGCAATCTGGTGTAGTCTTTACATTTGTTTCCATGATACACATAGATCAAAATTGAATGTGTTGAGAGAAAAAAACATATCCATAAGATGAAAGATGGGGGCAGTTAGGTGGCACAGTGGATAGAGCACCGGCCCTGGAGTCAAGAGGACCTGAATTCAAATGTGGCCTCAGACACTTAATAACTGTCTAGCTGGATGACCTTGGGTAAATCACTTAACCCCATTGCCTTAAATTTAAAAAAAAGGATGAAAGAAAATATTAGAGTTAACAAATTTATATAATACATAATACAACATTTTGAAAATTGAATATAATAATCTTTGGTCTTTGTTTAAACTCCATAGTTCCTTCTCTGGATATAGATGGTATTTTCTCTCACCGATCCCCTAAAATTACCCCTGATCATTGCACTGATGGAGTGAGCAAGTCCATCGGGATTGATCATCTCCTTATGTTGTTGTTAGTGTGTACCATGTACATTTCTTCTCACTTCACTCTGCATCAATTCATGCAAGTCTTTATAGGTTTTTCTGATATTCTGTCCCTGCAGATTGAATAATAGTGTTCTATCACATACATATACCACAATATGTTCAGCCATTCCACAATTAATGGATATCCCCTGGATTTCAATTCTTTGCCACTACAAATAGAGCTGCTATGAATATCTTTGAACATATGAGGTTTTTACCCTTTTTCATGGTGTCTTCAGGATATAGACCCAATAGTGGTATTGCTGGATCAAAGGGTTTGCACATTTTTTTTGCACTTTGGGCATGATTCCAAATTGCTTTCCAAAAAAGTTGGATCCATTCACATCTCCACCATCAATACATTAATGTCCCAGATTTCCCACATCCCCCTCCAATATTTATCATTTTTAATTTAATGTAATCAAAATTATCCATTCTGTTTTTATAGTGTTCTCTATCTCTTCCTTAGTCATAAACTGCTACCTTTTCCACAAATCTGACAGGTAAGCTATTCCATGTTCTCCTCATTTGCTTATAATATTGACTTTTGTGTCTAAATTCTGCACTTATTTTGATCTTATCTTGGTATAGTTTCTGAGATGCTGGTCTAATCCTAGTTTCAGCTATATTATCTTCCAGATTTCCCAGCAGTTTTTATTGATGAGCAAATTCTTATCCAAGAAGCTAGACTCTTTGGGTTTATCAAATAGCAGCTTATTACAATCATTTCCTGCTATTGCACCTAGTCTATTCCACTGATCCATAACTCTATTTCTTAGCCAATATCAGACAGTTTTGATGACTGATGCTTTATAGTATACTTACATCTGGTAAGGCTAAGCCACCATCTTTTGCATTTCTCATTAAATCCCTTGATATTTTTTATTTTTGTTTCATCATATGAATTTAGTTACAATATTTTCTAACTCACTAAAGTAATGCTTTATAAATTTGATTAGTATGGCACTAAATAAGAAGTTTAATATAGGTATAATTGTCATTTTTATTATATTAACTTCGTCTGTTCATGATCAGTTAATAATTGCCCAGTTATTTAGATCTAATTTTTTTTAGGTTTTTGCAAGGCAAACAGGGTTAAGTGGCTTGCCCAAGGCCACACAGCCAGGTAATTATTAAGTATCTGAGACCGGATTTGAACACAAGTACTCCTGACTCCAGGGCTGGTGCTTTATCCACTGCACCACCTAGCTGCCCTCTAGATCTAATTTTATTTGTGTGAAAAGTGTTTTGTAGTTGTTTTCATAGAATTTCTCAGTCTGCTTTGGCAGGTAGACTCCAAATATTTTAAATTGTCTGAAGTTATTTTAAATGAGATTTTTATTTCTAATTTTTGCTGCTATATCTTGTCAGTAATATATAGAAATGCTGAGAATTTATGTGAGTATTTTATATCATGTGACTTTGCTTAAGTTGCTAATTGTTTCAATTGTTTTTAGGTGATTTTTTTTAGGGTTCTCTAGATATACCATCATATTATCTGCAAAGAGTGAGAGTTTTGTTTCTCCCTTCACAATTCTAATTCCTTCATTTTCTTTTTCTTCTCTTCTTGCTGAAGTTAACATTTCTAATACAATATTGAATAGTAGTGATGATAACAGTCACCCTTATTTCACCCCAAATCTTCTTGTGAATTCTTCTAGCATATCCCCATTGCATGTAATGCTTGTTGATGATTTCAGTTAAATACTGCTTATCATTTTAGGGAACAATTCATTTATTCCTATGCTCTCTAGTGTTTTTAGTAGGAATGGGTGCTGTATTTTGTCAAAGGCTTTTTCAACATCTATTGAGATAATCATATGATATCTGTTAGGTTTGTTATTGATATAGTCAATTATGCTGACAGTCATCCTAACAATGAACCAACCCTGCATTTATGGAATAAATCCTACTTGGTCATAATGTATTATCCTAGCAATAACTTGCTGTAATTGCTTTGCTAATACTTTATTTAAGATTTTTTGCAGCCATATGCTTTAGGGAAATTGTTCTTTAACAGTCTTTTTCTGTTTTGACTCTTCCTAGTATAGGACCAACACCATATTGATGTCATAGAAGGAATTAGGCAGAGTCCTGTCTTCACCTATTTTTTAAAATAGTTTATATAGAATTAGAACCAATTGTTCCTTGAATGTCTGATAGAATTCACTTGTGAATTCATCTGGCCCTGGAGATTGTTTTTCTTAGGGAGATCATTGATGACTTGTTGAATTTCTTTTTCTGAATCAGGGTTAAGTAAATATTTAATTTCCTATTTATTTAACCTGGGCAATTTATATTTTTATAAATATTCATCCACTTCACTTAGATAATCAGATTCATTGGTGTATGGTTGGGCAAAATAGTTCCAAATTATTACCAGAATTTCCTTCTCATTGGTGGTGAGTTCACCTTTTTCAATTATGACACTAGTAATTTGATATTCTTCTTTCTTTTTTAAATCAAATTAACCAAAGTTTTATCTATTTTATTGGTTTTTTCATAAAAACCAACTCTTGGTTTTATTTATTAGCTCAATAGTTTTCTTGCTTTCAATTTTATTTATTTCTCCTTTAATTCTTGCAATATCTAATTTGGTTGATAATTGGAGGTCTTTAATTTGTTCTTTTTCTAACTTTTTTAGTTCTATGCTCAGCTCAATGATTTCTTCTTTCTCTATTTTATTCAGCATATAGAGATGTAATATATCCCCTAATAACTGTTTTGACTGTATCCCACAAGTTTTGGTATGCTGTCTCATTATTGTCATTGTCTTGGATGAAATCATTAATTCTTTCTATGATTTGTTGTTTGATCCCCTCATTCTTGAAAATGAGGGTATTTAGTTTCCAATTAGTTTTAGGTCTCTCTCTCCATGGCCCTATATTGAACATGATTTTATTGTATTATGGCCTGTAAAGGATGCCTTCATGCTTTCTGCCTTTCTGAATTTGATTATGAGGTTTATATGCCCTAGTACAAGGTGAATTTTTGTGTAGGTTCCATGTGCTGCACAAAAAAGGTATATTCCTTCCTATCCCCATTCAATTTTCTCCAAAGGTCTATCATGTCTAAGTTTTCTAACATTTTATTTCACACCTTAATGTCTTTCTTATTTATTTTATGGTTAGATTTATCTAATTCTGAGAGTGGGAGGTTTAGGTCTCCCACCAGTAGAGTTTTGTTGTCTATGTCTTCCTGTAACTCATTCAGCTTCTCCTCTAAGAATTTGAATGCTATGTCGCTTGATTCATACTTATTTAGTACTGAAATTACTTCATTGTCTATGATAGTTTTTTTGGAGGATATAGTTTCCTTCCTTATCTTTTTTAATGAGATCTATTTGTTCAGTTGCTTTGTCTGAGATAAGGATTGCTACCTCTGCCTTTTTCACTTCAGGTGAAGTAAAATATATTCTGCTCTAACATTTTGCCTTTTACCTTATCTCTCTGCTTCAAATGTGTTTCTTGTAAGCAGCATATTGTAGGATTTTGGTTTGAATTGTTCCTTTCTGGCTACTTACAGGATTTTCTCCTTGATCTGGTAGTTCTGGAGCTTGACCACAATATTCATTGATGTTGTCATTTTGGCATCCCTTTCAGGAGGAAATCGATGTATTCTTTCATTGACTATTTTGCTCTCTGGTTTCAGTATATTAGGGCAATTCTCCTTTGGGGTACACAGTTACTTGACTTAATCAACAATCAATGCTGGGAGAGATCTGCCACCCACACCTGAACCTTGGAGCAAGGTGCAAACAGCGTGGGTCTGTTAGTGTATTTGTTCTGGAGAAAGTCACATTCTCCCACAGGAATTGAAAGCTGGAAACATGGGGACTTGCATTTCTGGTCTTCCAAAGACCAACTGAGCTGACCTGATAGATGACTCCAACTCAGCTCTCAAAAAGCATATGCTTCCACAGTATTATCAGGTCAGTCCCCAGGCATCACCTGGCAGCCCCTGCTCTAGGTCCCTACTCTCTGCCCCTGGCATGCCCATGCTCCCCTGTGAAAGACCTTGCTTTGGGAAGTTCTCCTCAGTTTTTCTCTGGGTTCTGTGGATCCAAAATCTGATAAGAAGTTTAGTTCATGGTGCTGAGTGAGATGAGCAGAACCAGAAAAACACTGTGCACCCTAACAGCAACATAGGGGTGATGTTCAAACTTGAAGGACTCGCTCATTCCATCAGTGCAACAATCATGGACAATTTTGGGCTGTCTACAAAGGAGAATGCCATCTGTATCCATATAAAGAACTGTGGAGTTTGAACAAAGTTCAAGGACTATTCCCTTTAATTTAGGGGAAAAAAACACTGATATCTTATTGTCTGATCTTGTTATCTCTTATATTTTATGTTTCTTCTTTAAGGATATGATTTCTCTCTCATCATACTCAATTGCATCAATGTGCAACATGGAAACAATGTAAAAAGTGACAAATTGCTTTTTCTGGGGGGGTGGGGGGAAGGAATTAAATTGGGGGGGAAATTGTAAAACTCAAAATAAATAAAATCTTTAATTAAAAAAAGAAGTTTAGTTCATGTTAATACTGAGGGAAATCCAGGAGATCTTTAAACAGTGCCTGGCTTCTTTCCCCCATCTTGGGAAGTAGTTGAAAACAGTAATTTTAAATGTATAAAGTAAAATTCTCCAGCTTGAAAATAAAATTAACCAATTGGAAAAGAAAACAAAAACACTAACTGAAGAAAATAGAACCTTAGAAACTAGAATTGTTCAAATGGAAATGAACAACTCTGTGAAATGTAGAGATTCCATTAAACAAAACCAAAAGGTTGAAAAAATAGAAGATAGAAGAAAATGTAAAATTTCCCTTAGGAAAAATGACTGGACTGGAAAATAGATCCAGTATAAATAATTTACAAATTATTGGTCTACCTGAAAGTTACAATCAGAAAAAAACCTGGACTATATTATGCAGAACATTGCAGTGAAAAACTACCCTAATATCCTAGAGTATGAAGATAAAATAGTACTGGAAAGAATCCATCAATCACTTCCAGAAAGAAATCCTAAAAGATAAAACTCCAAAGAATGTTGTACCCAAATTTCAGAATTCTAGGCTAAAGGATAAAATACTGCATACAGTAAAAACAATTTAAATATCAGGGAAACACAATTAGGATGACATAGGACTTATAAGTTTTAACAATAAAAAATAAGAGGGACTGGAATATAATATTTGAAAGGGTAAAGGAGCTTGAATTACAACCAAGAATCAACTACCCTGCAACATTCAGCCTATTCTTTCAGGAGAAAAGATGGCTTTTCCACAAAATGAAGGACTTTAAAACCTACCCAATAAAAAGACCAGATCTGAACAGAAAATTTGATCTTCACATACAAGACAAAAGAGATGCATAAAAAGGTAAACACAAGGGGTGGGGGAATATTCGTTAACTCATGAAAATTATATTTCTCATAGGATTGTAATTCTATAGAGAGTACTTGAAAAAGAGGTTGGGGGTATAAATTGATTGTCATTTGATTGTTTATAACTCTTGAAATTGTATTTCTAATGAAATAAGTTTCTAATGTATTTCAGTTAAAGTGTTGAGGGGACTGTACTTGGAAAGAAGTTGTGAAATGAAGTGACTTTGAGTTAATGTTGTTTACAAATCAATCAATCAATCAACCTTTGAAAACTGTTCCTCTATCAGTTAAAAGGTGTATATCTTCATAGAGGTTGTAGGTACAAGCAATCAAGGCATGAAAAGGATTATACTAGGAGAAGGCAAGGAATTAGAAGATAAATAACTACACATGAAGAGGCACAAAAGCGTGTTAAAGTAAAGGAAAGAAGGGAAAGTGTGAGTAAATTTTACTCCTAACAGATTTGTGTGAGTAAATTTTACTCCTAACAGATTTGTGTGAGTAAATTTTACTCCTAACAGATTTGACCCAAAGAGAAAATAACAGAAATTCCCAATTCATAATAAATTAAAATTTTAACCCTGGAAAGCAGAGAGGGAGGAAGAAGGAACTATTAAAAGGGAGGATGAAAGTAAAAATTAAAGGTAAAGTTAAAGTTAAAGTTAAAAAGAAAAACAAAAGGGGAGAGAGAGAAAGAAAGGGGGAAAAGGCTTGATAAAAACTGATTAAGAGGGAGCAATCAGAAGCAAAGCATTGGTGACAAGAGATAAGGGGAAAGGAAAAAGAAAAGTATATGTGGGAAGATAGCATAGAGGGAAATACAGAGTTAGTAATCCTAACTGTAAATGTGAATGGGATAATTTTTTTCCTACTTTGGTTCTAATTCCTCTTTCACAACATGCCTAATATGGAAATATGTTAAACATGAAGGTTCATATGCAACTTTTACTACATTGTCACCCCAATGGGCAGGGGGCAGGGAAAGGAGGGTGGTAGAAAAATGTGAAACTAATAAACTTGCAAATGAATGAAGGTTGAAAACTACCTTTGCATGTAATTTGGAAGAGAGAGGAGAGGAGAGGAGAGGAGAGGGGAGGGGAGGAGAGGAGAGGAGAAGTGGAAAGAAATCACAAGGGACAGGACTTCAGAAAATCTGGAGAGATTTGCATGAACTGATGCTGAGTGAAGTGAGAAAAACCAGAAAAAATATTGTGCACTCTAACAGCAACATTTTGTGATGATCAACCATGTTGAACTTAGCTCTTCTCAGTAGTGCAATAATCAGAGACAATTTTAAAGGACATGTGATGGAAAATACCATCCACATACAGAGAAGGAATTTTGGAGTCTCGGTGCCTACCTATTATTTTCAATTTTTCAGTTTTGTTTTATGCATTATGTTTTTTCCCTCTCACTTTTTCTTTTTTTGATTTGGCTTTTCTTTCACAACCTGATTAAAAAGGATATGGTTTTACCATAGTTATACATGTATAATCTATATTAGATTACTTTTATTGGGGGAGGGTGAAGGGAAGAGAATGACAGAGGAAAAAAGTGAAACTCAAAATCTTACACACAATGATTGTTGAAAACTATTTTTGCATGTAGTTGGAAAAAAATAAATATTTTTTTTTAAACAATGCTTCAGGTTACCTTAAATTTCCAGCTTTACAGAGACTTTTTCAAATCCTTGGTTTGCAATCCTTTATGCACTCCAAAAACTTTGAATCAGTTCAAAACTCCACCAGCAATGCATTAGTGTTCATTTTTTGTCATATTGTACAATCTGATGGGTTTGAGGTGCTGTTTTAATTTGCATTTTTCTGATCAGTAATCATTTAGAGTACTTTTTCATATTACTGAAGATAGTTTTAATTTCTTAATCTGAGAACTGTCTGTTCATGTAATTTGCCTCTTTATAAATTATGGAATGACTTCTATTCTTATAAATTTGATTCAGTTCTCTATATATTTTAGAAATGGTTCCTTTATCAGAAACATTAGCTGTAAAACTTATTTCCCAATTTATTTTTGGTTTATTTGTGGAAAAAGTTTTAGTTAAATGGAATCAAAATTATCCTTTTTGGGGACAACTAGGTGGTACAGCGGGTAGAGCACCAGCCGAGGAGTCAGGAAGACCTGAGTTCAAATTCGTCCTCAGACACTTAATACTTACTTAACTGTGTGATCATGGCCAAGTCACTTAACCCCATTGCCTTGCAAATTAAAAAAAAGTGATCCATTTTGGGTTTTATAATTTCCTCAATCTCTTCTTTGGAAGGAAAAAAAGAAACTCTCCCCCCTTCCATATAGGTTTTCCCAGATGCTTTATGGTATCAGTCATGTTTTGTGTCTAAATCCTGTACCCATTTCAATCTTATTTTAGTATAGGATATGAAATGTTGGTGTATGCCTGCTTTCTGCTGTACTATTTTCCAGTTTTCTTAGCAGTTTCTTATCCCAGAAGCTGGAAGTTTTGAGTTTTTCATACAGTGCATTACCATAATCACGCATTACCGTTTCTTTGTGTCTAATCTATTCCATTGTTCTACCATTCTGTTTCTTAGACAATAATAAACAGGTTTGATGAGTGTGGCTTTATCCTATAATTTTAGATCTGGTATGACTATTTCATAATATAGTATGGCAAAAGCCATCCTTTGCATTTTTACATTATTTTTAACATAATTTTACATTAACTTTCTTGATGTTCTTGACCTTTTCTTCCTCCATATGAATTTTGTGACTGCTTTTTCAAGCTCTGTAACATAGTTTTTTGGGTAATTTGATTGATATGGCACTGAATAAATAATTTAATTTGGATAGAAGTGTCATTTTGTTTATATTAGTTTGGTCTACCCATGAGCAATTGACATTTGTCCGGTTATTTAGATCTGATTTCATTTGTGTGAAATTTTTTGTTATTTTTTCATATAGCTTCTGATTTTGTCTTGGGGGGTATTTTATGATGTCTACAGTTACTTTAAATGGAATTAATTTTTACATGATTTTCTAGGATTCTCTAAGTATACCATCATGTCATCTGCAAAAAGTGAGAGCTTTGTTTCCTCCTTGCATATTCTTATTCCTTCAATTTCTTTTTCTTCTCTTATTGCTAAATACTGAATAATAGTGGTGATAATGGGCATCCTTGTTTCACCCCTGATCTTAGCGGGAATGCTTGTAGCTTATCCCCACTACATATAATGTCTACTGATGGTTTTAGATACTACTTATCATTTTAAGGAACATTCCATTTGCTTCTATGCTATCTAGTGTTTTTAATTGGAATTGGTGCAGTATTTTATCCAAAGCTTTTTTTTAGCATCTACTGAAATAATCATATGATTTCTGTTAGTTTTGTTATTAAAATGTCCAATTATGCTTATAGTTTTGCTAATATTGAAACAATCTTGTATTCCTGGTTTACATTCTACCAGATCATAGTGCTTTATTTAGTCATAACTTGTTATAATCACTTTACTAATATTTTATTTAAAATTTTATTTCAATATTCATTACAGAAATTGGTCTATAACTTTCTTTCTTTGTTTTGAGTCTTCCTAGTTTACATATCAGCATCATACTGGTGTCATAGAAGGAATTTGGCAGAACTCATTCACCTATTTGTTCAGATAGTTTATATAGAATTGGACTTACTTGTTCTTAAAATGTTTGGTAGACTTCACTGATGAATCCATCTGACCTTGAGATTTTTTTCTTAGGGAATTAATTGATAGCTTGTTCAATTTCTTTTTCTGCAATAGGATTATTTATGTATTTAATTTCCTCTTCTGTTACTCTGAACAGTTTATATTTTGTCAATATTTATCCATTTCACATGGATTATCAGGTTTATTGGCAAACAGCTGGTCAAAAAAACCCTCCAATTTATTGTTTTAATTTTCTCCTTATGTGTAATGAATTCACTCTTTATATCTTTGATACTGGTAATTTGGTTTTCTTCTTTCTTTTTTTTTATTAAATTAATGAAAGGCTTATCTATTTTATTTTTTTTATAAAACCAACTCTTAGTTTTACTTATTAGTTCAATAGTTTCTTATTTTCGTTGTATTAATCTCTCCTTCAGTTTTCACAGTTTCTAATTTTGTGTATTATTGGGGATTTTTACTTTGTTCTTTTTTCTAGCTTTTTTAGTTGTTTGCCCATTTTATTGATCTCTTCTTTCTGTATTTTATTCATGTAAACTTTTAGAGATATAAACTTTCCCCTAATAACTGCTGTGGCTGTATCCCACACAGCTTTCTATGTTATCTCATTATTGTCATTGTTTTTGATGAAGTTTTCCATTCTTTCTATATTTTTTTTGTTTAATTTTCTAATTCTTTAAAATCGGGTTATGTAGTTTCCAATTAATTTTAATCTATCTTTTCATGGTCATTAATTACAGATAATTTTTATTGCATCACGATCTGAAAAGGATGAATTTAATATTTCTACCTTTCAGCATTTGATTGTGAATTTTAATGCCCTAATACATGGTCAGTTTTTGCCTAGGCACCATGTATCATGGACAAAAATGTACATTCTTCCCTGTCCCCATTCAATTTTCTCCAGAGTTCTATCAGATCTGAGTTTTCTAAAATTCTATTCACCTTCTTAACTTTTTCTGTTTATTTTGTAGTTAGATTTATCTCATTCTGAGAAATGGAGGTTGAGGTTCCCAAGGTATAGTTTTGCTGTTTGTTTCTTCCTATAACTCATTTGGCTTATCCTCTAAGAATTTGGATACCACATAACTTAGTTTATTTATTTTTAATATTGATATTTCTTCATTGCCTATGGTACCTTTTAAGAAGATGTAATTTCTTTCCTTATCCTTCTTAATGAGATCTATTTTTGCTTTTGCTTTGTCTGAAATAAAGGTTGATACCCCTGTCTTTTATTGTTTTAGCTGAAGCATAATATATTCTGCTCTAGTTTATTATCTTTACTCTATATCTCTCGGCTTCAAATGTATTTATTGTAAACATCATATTGTAGGATTCTGATTTTTAATCCACTTTAATATCTTCCATTTTAAGGGATAGTTGGTACCATTCATATTCACAGTTTTAATTACCAAATCTTTATTACCCTCCGAACCCTCTCCATTTGTATTTTCTTTCTCCTTTAACTTTATTCTTCCTCACCAGGTTTTGCTTCTGAACACTGCCTCCCTCAATCTCCCTAGCTCCTATCAACTCCCCTCCCTTTTCTTTTCCTTTTCCCTTTCCCTTTCCCTTTTTACTCTTCTCCTCTTTTCTTCCCTCCCTTCTATCAGTCACTCCTTCTCTTCCCCTCCTAATGTTGTGTAGATTAAGACAAATTCTAAACCCACCTGAGTGTATATTTTATACCTTCTTTGAGCCAAATATGATAAAAGTAAGATTTAAGCAACTCTCAAGCCCTCCCTTTCCCCCCACTACTGTAATGAGTTATTTGTGCCTGTTCATGTAATATAATTTACCCCATGCTGTCAAAATCAACTTATGCCCATATCTTCTCCAACAGAGATACACAGTTCACAAGAGTTATGAATATCAATCTCCCATATAAGGGGTATAACCAGTTTAATTTTATTGAATAACATTCCTTTTCTTTTTCCCAATTTAACTTTTTGTGTATCTCTTGAGTCTCATGTTTGAAGATCTAATTTTATGTTCAGTTCTGATTTTTTTTCATCAGGAAAATTTGCAAGTCACCTATTTTTTTTAAATGTCCATCTTTTCTCCTGAAAAAGTATGTTCAATTTTGCTGGGTAGTTGATTCTTGTTTGTAATTCCAACTCCTTTGCCTTCCAGAATATCATGTTCCAGACCCTTCAATCCTTTAATGTTGATGTGGTCAAGTCATCTGTAATACTAATTGTAGCTCCTTGGATTTGAATTGCTTCTTCCTGGCTGCCTGCTGAATTTTCTCCATGATCTTATAATTCTAGAATTTGAATTCCATATACCTGGGTATTTTAATTTTGGAATCCCTTTCAGGAGGTGATTAATGGACTCTTTTGATGACTATTTTACCTTCTGGTTCTAGGATGCCAGGGAAGTTTTCCTTGATGATTTCTTGAAAGATATTTTTCAAACTCTTTTCTACTCTTGTGATTTTAAGGTAGCCTGATACTTCTTAAAATATCTCTCTTGGGTATATTTTCCAGGTCAGATGTTTTTTTTCCAATGAAGTATTTTATATTTTCCTCTATTTTTGCATTTTCTTGATTTTGCTTGACTGATTCTTTGATGTGTCGTGTCATAGAGTCATTCAAATATGATCTCAGACACTTGATACTTACTAGCTGTGTGACTGTGGGCAAGTAATTTAACCCTGATTGCTTCACATCCATTTTCAGTTGTCTTGATTCATATCTGGTCACTGGACTCAGATATCTCTAGAAGAGAAAGTGAACCTGGTGACTTATCATAGTACCCCTCACTCAAATCCAATTGATGTACTTGTCATGGCATCACCTCCATGATGTCATGATCTTTGAGAACAAAGGGCAAACACCATTACCTTCAAAGTAGTTTTTTATCAGTATGACTTTCCTCTGACTTTTTAAACTCATTTTGGACTGTGCAGTCCAAACTTCTTATGTTGGGGGAGAGGCCCACTTGCAGACTTTCCAAGTTGAGAATGCCAGTGGCCTGTTCACTGGGTTAGGGTCTTTGGCATTAAGAGTGTTGGGGTGTTCTCACTGGGCTGGTCTGATCAGCCCAGTCACACTGGCTAAACAGGGTGTCTGGGATAGCTGTGTTGGAGCCCTCCCAGCTGGTCTATTGTGCCATTGGCCTGCTGAATTGAGACTCCAGGGGCCCCTTCCAACTTGCTTCCTTTGCATCTTGATCACAGATTTGAGCTCCTTTACCTGGGGTCTTATCCTTGCTTCTGATCACATTCCTGCTCCACTTGAGATGGACCTTGATGGAAAATGCTACCCTCTGTTCTTCAGAGGTTTCTGTCATTCAGAATCCATTTAGAGGTTTGATTAATGTCTTTGAGGGAAACGTGAGAGAACGTAAGAAAATTCCTGACTTTTCTCCATCATCTTGACTTAGCCCCATCTTGACTTAGCCCCTTAGCTTGAAATTTCAAAATGGATCCTCATTTTCGGAGAAACAAACAAAAGTAAAGGGAGTAGTCAAATGTGGCAAGGACTGTTTGTGGGAAAGAAACTTCCTAATAGAGACCTGGCAAATCCAACACTTTGGATGATTTGCAAGGAGTAGATGGGCGACATCTGCTCTCTGTTGATCAACATCCTACATGAATGACAATTGTTTTTTCTAATGTCCATATGGGATATAAGCCTTTCATTTTCCTGCTTTTTTGGAACATCTTAAAATATCTGTTTGAGCTTCATTGATTTGTACTGATTTATATAGTTTCTGCTTGGATGAAGATGTGTTGACCTCTCAAAAGTGCTCCCATGATTCTTTTGTTTCCTTTTCTGTGTGTTTTTCAATGAGTATTTCTACCTCTCTGCTCTATATGATGCTGTCAGTAGCAAGATGCCGTGTGACAAGCCATAGTATTATTTTGAAGCCAGAAAAAAAAATAATATTTGAATCCTAGTTCCACCACATGTGTGACTATGAACAAACCAATTTCTCTCTCTAGGCCTCATTTTTTTGAATTATATAAAAGAAGGGGGATGGATAGGAAGAGTCATATGAATTGAGGCATACAAAGAAGGAAGCATTGAATAACAATAAGCACAGTGACTACAAAAATTCCCTTGAAAACAACATGAAAAAACATCAGAATCCATATTCACTATAAGGACCAGTATTGGCTTCAGAGGCTTCTCAGAGGCAGAAGCCATGGGGAAATAATTTCTTGGTAAAAGGGAGTAGTCTGTGTAAAAACACTGAGGTGACAAATAGATTACTTAGCATAGAGAACAGCAAGTAGGTCATTTTGAATAGAAAATAGAACATGTAATGATGTCAAAAAATTGTAAAGATAGGTTGGACCTAGTTTCTGGAAGATTTTAAATTTTTGTCTAAGAGGTTTGCATTTTATCATAGGGGTAATCGTAAGTCATTGAATATTCACAAGCAGGTGAAAACAGATCTATATTTAAGAAAAATTATTGAAAGCTATGTGGAAGGTGATTGGAGGAGAGCAAGATTAGAAGCAGGTAGCTTAAGTAAGAGATTATTACCCTCACCCTGGAGAGAAGTAATGATGTCCTGAATTAGAGTGGTAGCCATATACATGGAAATAAGGGAATGACTATAATCAGTATTATGGAGGTAGAGTTGGTTAAACTTGTCACATGATTGGAAATACTGAAAGAGATTAGGTAGAGTTAATCATTGAAGGTGACTTTGAAATTGTAACCCTTATTGACTAGAAGGATGGTGGCACCATGCATAGATTTAGAAAAATTTAGAGGAAAGGCAGGTTTAGGAAGAATGATAATTCCACTTTGGAATTGTTTGGCCTTACTTGAATATCTAGGATAGCCAGATGAAGAAAAAGGGCTCAGCAAAGGTCCAATCACACTGGAAATATAGATTTTGGAGCACTTGCATAGAGATGATAATTGAACCCAAGGGATCTGATGAGAGAACCAAGAAAACGGTTTGAGAAGAGGGCCCAGGACACATTCTTAGGGAACATTCATGGTTAGGAAATGGAGAAATGAATTCATTAAAGTAAACTGAGAAGGAGCAGTCAGAAAGTACAGGGAGAACCAGGAAGGAGCAATATCATGAAATTGGAGGTAGGAAAGAGTAGTCTGCAGAAAGAGAGAGTTGATAATATCAAGAGGTCAAGGAAATTGAGGATTAAGAACAGGCCATCATATTTAGCAATTAATAAATTGTCTGTAACTTGGAGAGAGCAAAGGATACCTTTTGCTGAAATATTAAAAAAAATTTTACTGTTAAAAACCATGGACTATGAAGTGTTAATCTTCCCTGGAAATGGAAAAGATTTTTAAACCCAACATCTGATCCCACAGCCATGTTCTAGAAATCATTGCCTCCTTGAAGCTGATGCTAATACCCTCTGGAAAGCATGGCAGAGTCCCTAAAGTCAATATGGATCATTCTCAGCAACTGCACCCCAGGAAAGTCATGGGAATATTTTCTTTACTACCTTTTAAAATAATTGTGCTAAACACAAAGAAGAACTGAAGAGAGGTTTCTCTAAGAAAATGCAATTCTTAACTAAGTGATCTGGAATGAATCTCCAGATGCTCAATCTGTGAAGACCTTTCTTTTTCTTCCCAAGACTCAGGTTTGAACAAGATGAAGAGAGATGGAAATTTATAAATGGGGCAATTGAATTCTGAATTGTAGTGTTGCCAAGAGGATTGGTTAAGGTACAGCTCATCATGGCACTGCCAAGTAGAGTAGTAATGACAGGAAAACCCCAGGGCTCATTTGGGACTCTGGCATGAGATTGTAGCACTTCATGTTATCTCTTGTTGCTTATGCATTCACATCAGGAAGAGGTAAGGAAATTGGGGGGAAAGGAAATAGTGTCGAAATGAGATGAAAAATTCCAAGGGTGTTTGTGTGTATGTATTTGCATGTGCTTTTGCTTTTTAAACAAATGCATTACAGTTTTTATCCTCTAGAAAAGCAGTCAAAGATGCTCTACATAGAAACAGTGGTCTACCTGTTAGTATTTATCAGGAATAATGAAGCTTGTTCCTCAGTCTAATCTTTTTTTTTTAATATTGAGGGTATTTTTCAGACTGTCTTTCTTGCTGAGGACTTTTTCAGCAATGAATATCCAAAATGGAAGTATGCAGCTTTAAAATAGCTTCACCAACGAGAATCCATCCCATATCTGACACTTCAAAATCATAGGATGCTAGGACCACAGTGGGGTTTCTATCTGGAAAGGATGTAAGCTATTAGGAGTATAGCTTTCTAACTGGACCCAACTTTAGAAGTCTTTCTATGGTGACTTCTTCATTTTACCAGATGAGGAAATGGAGGCCCAGGCTGTTCAGTCATTTCTCCAAGCTTGAAAGGAGCCAGAATATAGACTCAGGTGCTCTGACTCCTATCCAGTACTTTTCCAAAACAGTAAAACATGCTGATTCAAGAATATATGGATAGATTTGAAAAAAACCGATGGAGACCAAAGTAAGTAGAACCGGGAGGGAGAATCTACAGAATGACTCCTGTAATATAAATCATGGGAAATGCCCATTAAAACAAAGCCAAATGCTAGAGTGATTTTATGGGCTCATCTTGGTCCTGGAAGGGACCTGCTTGTGTTGTGAGTATGTTCATTATGTCAGATGGTTTGGTTTGCTTGTTTTTCTTTATTGTGAGGGAAGGGTCTCAAAGTAGCAATGCTACTGGAAAGTACATACAGAATTGATATGATATAAAAATAAAAGCTAAGAACAAATCTTTTTAAAGATAAAAGAGAATAAGGATGGGATTGGACTAGAGAAAAAGCAAATGCAGAGTTGTACTAGACTTTTTGTACTAGACTACATTTTCCCTTTCATAGGTTGTCCACACTGTGACCTTGGTACTTAGTCAGTTTTCTGTGCTTTGATGGCCTAGATATATGGGACTCAGGGTATGTTGATGATGTTTGTCCTTCTTTCTTGAAGAAGACCATGACATCATGGAGTTAATGCCATGACAAGCACATGAATTGGATTTGAGTGAGGGGGTTATGCTAAGTCACCAGTCTCAATTTCTCCTCTAGAGTTATCTGAGTTCAGTGGCCAGATAGGAATCAGCATGACTGGTGATGGTCCTGGATGCAAGGCAATCAGGATTAAGTGACTTGCTCAAGGTCACTCAGTTAATAAGTGTCAAGATCCTAAGATGGAATTCAAACTCCCATCCTCCTGACTCCAAGGCCAGTGCTCTATCCACTGTGACACCTAACTGCCCAGGACTGAGGGAATAGTCACCCCAGGAAGAGAACAGCCCTTTTCCTACTCTGGCTCTTCTGGCTGACAATTCTCCTTCACTTCTTCCTTTGATCATTTCCCTCTACATATAGCTATCATGGAGGTTCAGTTTGCTAAAAGACTGCTACCTCTTGACTGCTAAGAGGAGGAGGTTTACCCAATATTAATATCTAAGTCAAAGTCCTGGTTGCTGCAGTCTAGTTATGCTTCTATTATTTGTATTAACATCAAATTATCAGATGTGCTTGCCGATAGCTAAACCACTAAAAATACTTTAGAATTTGCAGGAATACAGTATTTTTTTTCAAATTTAGACCTGGAGAATGCATGAACCTTTGGAGAAGTAGAAATGACATCAAAAAGGAGAGACTTACCATCCTGAATCAGGAAAAGTCTATTTTCCAACAAATACTGAAATAGTTTTTCACGTAATACTATACTCACCAATCTGAACTCAGAGGCATAGATCTCTAATTCCCTCCATATTCTTCAATTAGAACTTTGATTAGAATTCAAAACCCCTGAGCCCACTGCTCAGTCAGTTTAGTAGACCCTTTCCCTGGGCATCCTATGAGATGAATGCAACTCACAAATGATGTCATGTCTTCTCAGCACCTGTTGCCCAGCTCCATATTGAACAAAAATTAGTTCAGCAAGGTTTACTGATTACTTAGCAACCCTTTAAAGGGAGTCCAGTTAATGCATAAAAACAACAACAAACAGCAGCAATACTATCCGTCTAAGTGCAACTCACTGTTCATGATATGCAGTCAGAGTTGGAAACAGTAAAGTAGGGTATTGCCATCCTGGAAGGTGTGCAGCAAGTACTTCAGATACCTAAGATTGTGTGGATGCCTAACAGGAGTCCTCAAATGAATGGTGATGAATCTACCCCTTGTAGCACCACTGATTGGATCAACAATCCAGTCCAGAGATGCAACTGCAAACTGAAACTTCGGGGATCAAATGTTGGCCCTCCTTGGAACCACATTAATGATTGGTGTGACATGGAGAACAATGAAGTGGGTGGTGTTCTGCTTTGTCCTTTTGCCATAGGAAGGACAGGTTTGCAGAGAAATATCCAAAGCAGCATCAACGCATTGCTTTGGTGCAGATGCTTTTTGATACAGTCATGCAAGAGTACATATCAAACCTAATAACTATTGGGACTGAGAAAACAGGTTAATTATGAGAAGGAATGATGAAAGGAAGGGTGGAAGAAGGGAAGAAAATAAGAAGGGGAGGGAGGATGGTAGGAAGGAAGAAAGGAAGCAGGGAAGGAAAGAAGGAAGAAAGGGAGGATAGAAGTAAAGGAAGGAGGATGGAAGGAGAAGGGAAGAAAAGAAAGAAAGGGAAGATGGAAGGGAGGGAGGATGGAAGGAAGGAAGGAAGGAAGGAAGGAAGGAAGGAAGAAAGGAAGAATGGAAATAAAAGAGGGAGGATGGGAGCAGGAAGGTAAGGAAAGAAGGAAGGATGAAAGGAAGGAGGATAGAAAGGAAAGGAAGGAGGATAGAAAGAAGGAAGAAAAGAGGAAGGGAAGGAAAGAAGGAAGAAAGGAAGGGAGGATGGAAGTAAGAAAGAAGTAAAGGAAGGAAAGAAGGAAGGAAGGAAGGAAGGATGGAACGAAGCATTTATTAAGAACCTACTCTGTGACAGGCACTTAAGCTAAGAACAGGCCAAGTTTGAACTCAGATATTCCTGCCTCCATGTCCAGCACTCTATCTACTGTGTCATTTAGTTGCCTCTTGGTCAACCATTAAGTAAATGGTTTTCCCTATTAGTGAGGATCAACTTGTGGCCAGATTGGGTGCTTCACTGGTATCCTGGAGATGTCAGGAGGCAAGATAGGCATATAATGTGGTGCAATTCTTGCCTTGTCTCTGTAGGCTGTAGGCCTTGACCAATGCAAGTTTGATTTTGTCTTTAACAGAACTGAGAACCACCTATATGGAGAACATTCTGCCACTCCCCATATATGATACAGGTACTAGTGTCCTTAGAGTAAAGCTGAAGGTGCTGGAATCATCCACCAAAAGCTAAGCTTATTATAACAAGGTGAATTAGGAACTCTTCTATTGGTAGTCATAAGACTGCAAGAGAATCTTGGTGAAGCCACCCTTGGGTGTCTTTTTTAGTTGGTCCCTGGTGGTCTCAATATCTTGGGTTTCTTATTTGGTCCTTTTACCCCTTTCAATTCTCTATCTGACTTTTTCCTTCCTTCTGTAAATAGCAACTCTGAATGAGTAGTTTCCAGGTTTAGATTCCATTTCTTTGATCATCAACTCTCACTTATTAATCACCTACTATAGAAAGAGATCTGAGACCTAAAAGGAAATCTTTACCCCAGCTAGGAATTAAGATGAGAAATTTCATCAGTGGCAGGGTGGAGAGGGGAGTCTCATAGAATGTATGTTCTTGGAGGGGAAGGATTGTTTCTTTGGCCTTGTTCTCTCTAGCACCCAACTCAGTAACTAGCACAACGGAACCTTCCTCTTCCCTTTCTACCTTCCCTTCTATGTTGCCTTCTCCCATTCAAATGAAAACTACTTAGGAGCAGGATTTGTCTTGCTTCCTTACATTTGCAGTCTCAACAATTAACCTTATATAATAACAATAATAGCAAATCAACAAGTTTAAGGCTTATCCAGTGCTTTATACATGCATTATCGCATTTGATCTTCACAACATCCCTATGAGGGAAGTATTTTCATTATTCACATTTTATTTTATTTTTATTTATTTTATTTTATTTTATTTTATTTTGTTCCCATTTTAAAGATGTGAAAAATAAGGCTGAGAGAGATGCAGCAGCTTGCCAAAGGTCATACAGCTTGTGTATCTAAGTCTGGTTCAAACCTTCTTCACTTCAAGTTCAGCACTTTATTCATTATGCCACCTAGCTGCCTTAGCATTAATAAATATTCTCTTTTTGTCTATCTTGGACATTCAGTGAATGTGTGTGGAATTCAATTCCCTGTAACTTCTACTCTTAAAATAATTATTATTATTTGTGGTAATAATAATAGTTGTCCTTAGGTATCAAAGAAGACCATGGCATCAGGAGAGTGATGTAATGACTTGCACATAACGATGGATGGAGACGAGAGGACGTGATGTAGGGACCCCATTTTCACTCTCCCATGTGAGCCCAGTGACTTGACATAGTAAAATTAGAACAGTTGGTTATCAATGGGAGACCTTGACCTTCCCATCTTTAACTTAATATCCTTCCTTCCAGCACCATATCTGAAGGTGCTTGAAGGGTTTCACTATTTGCATGGGATACTTAATGAAACTACATTGAATAAATATATGCTTTCTCCGCCTTGGTGAAATGATGAGCAGTTAATTGTATGAATATTTCTGGTTCTCCAGCTCACTGTCATTGAGACATAATTCTAGTATGAATGTTTCAAAGACTACTGGAAGCTCTAAGTCTGCTTAGATGAAAGAAATTGCCCAAGGACTCCATTAACTCCATGCAATGCTCCCCAAGCTGTTCTACTACTCCTTTTTCATATCTGCGCGTTGGCATCTGTCAGCTCAGCCCCCTCTTTCATAGACCAGGTCCCTCACAACCTGCCACTGCCAGTCTTCTCTAATTAGCAAGCAATTTCTCTCTCTTTGAAGGAGGCTTCCATGCAAATATAAGGTAAAAGTTGTCTCCAAAGACTCAGGGTTGTGTAAATCTAGAATGTGAAACTAAAATCATTCCTTCAGATTGAACTGAAGTAAAACATTCATCAGGCAGAGAAGGGAGGTAACCTGACCAAGACGTTAGGTTAGTCTGGGACTCAGGAAGATCCAGTTTTAATTCTTGCCTGTTTCCTAGCTCTGGGAGCCTGGTAAGTCACTTCCTTTCTTAGCATTAGGTTTCTTCATTAAGTGACAGACAAGGGAATTGTGATCACCTCATTGCTGAGAAAAATCACTAATCTGTGTATATGAGAAAGGATAGGCATGTTCAAAAAAAAAATAAAGCCAAATTTGGTTGCAAATATAAACATTAGAGAGAATGCCACACAATCGATGGCATGGTTTCAAAGTGCTTATTAAAGTAATCATATTTTTAAAAAGTCAAGAAACCTCATGAAACCTGAGATGACCTTTTAGTCAGATGCATATATCTAGATAAGAGACAGATTCATTTTTTCCCACCTCATTTTAAAACAGTAGTTTCAATCAAGTGAAAGCATAAACTTAGAAGTCAGAGGCCTTCAGAAAATTACAGGTAAATAAATAGATTAAAAGGACTAGAATTCTGGTGAGACAGGAGACACATCCTGTGCTCATTCCTTTTTACCTAGAAAATGTCCTTAAGATATCATTCAGTTAGAACCCTTCCTGTTACTAAAAATTATGGTTGACATTTATATGTCAGAAGCATCCACATATCCAACCTCACAACAATCTCTCAAGTGGGTGCTCTTCTCTTTCTCTTCTTAGAAATGAGGAAATCGAACCTTTGAGAGATTAAGTGACTTGTCCAGGGTGCTGATTTCAAGCCCAGCAGATAATTAATATATTTTTCTTTGTCTGGTTGAAGGATCTTGTGATTTCATCAGTGTAAGAACTTGCCATCTTGGTACACATGGTTAATTTCTCCCAGTCTTAGGGAGTTGGCCAAGAGCACAAGGCCCTTTAGCTAGGCTGAAACAGCCTAAAGTAGGATTTGAACCCAGGTCCTATTGAATTCAAAGCCAGTTCTCTAGCCTCTATTAACATGTTAGTGATGAGAAAACAATCCCAGATGGAGGAAAGTGTCTTGACCAAAATAAGGCACAGAGGAAGTGGCAGACCCAAGTTTTCTGCCCCTTCCTCTCCCTCCTTCCGCTGTAGCACACTACCTACACTAACTTTTACTTTTTCATCCAATGCCTACCATATAAGATTATCATGAGACCCTTGTAAAATGTTTTGCAAACCTCAAAGCTCTAAATAAATTCTAGCTATTCTTGTGCCTAACAGCTGGACTCCTTCTCTAGGCAGGCTATATAGAGATAACTCAACTTGACACTTATTTCTTCTAATCCTGCTATTCTCCCAATTCTAAGGAGAAACACCATGGTAGCATGGCAGGTTCCAGGTCTCTGACTACCTTCCCCTCTGAAGCATCTGTTATCAGGGTTCTAGATGTGTAGGTTCAGGGTCCAGATGTTGACAGGTAAGACACTAAACCACTGATCAAGAGGAAAGAAAATGGAATATGAATCAAGAGCCCTGTGTTCTTAATACAACTCTGCCACTAATGATTTGTGTGAACTTGGCTAAGTTATGGAACATCCTAGGGCATCATGGTCCTTGTCTGTAGTCTTGTTTACAGTGCTATTGGGAGAATAAAATGAAATATAGATGTCAATGCACTTTGAAAAAGTAGATTATTTTCATGAAACTAAATGATCTCTTAAAATCCCTTCTAGCTTGAGAATTTCTCTGATTTTATTCCACAGCTTTGTATACCCAAGCTTTTTATCTCATAATCTTTATGAAAAATTCTGACCTGAAAAGTAGTGGAGCAAAATGGAAAGCATGCAATATGCCTCACCTATATGTGAAGAACCAGGCAACATTCTCCTTTGTAGCACACATGATGAGCTCATCTTACAGCTGGAGTGGGCTTGGCTCATATGAGATCTCTAAGGGGTTTGTGACTTTGGCTTTTTGTGTCACCATCATTAGTCCCCAATCTCTGTGAGTGGCATTTGATTCCCAAACATCACAAAAAAGAATTAAATGAGAGCTCCTTTTAAATGGGATAAGGGAAATGAAACAACTACCAAATTAAGTTATTCATGAAATGTTGACAGACATTGTTCTAAGTTGCTAGAGGTAAAGATGTCTTCATTGGGATTCCCCCTGCCCTTCCTGAAAGTTTGTAGGCCCGTGACAAACACTTTTATCATTACCATAAGTTTTATTTGTGTCTTTTGTTTTCACATTGCAATTGTTTCTGGATTCTGGTGTCACCACTCTTTACCATGTATAAAGTGAATTATTTTGGGATTTTAGTATAACTGATCTTTAACATGTATCAACTGAGCCAGCTCTTGTAACAAAGACTTGCAAATGACACAGTGGCCAGCAGTTTAATGAAATTAAAAACTAGCGTGGTTCTTTCTCTCTTCCCTTGGACCAGTGTTGGATTTTCATTTGGGAAGTATTATTATTGAAATACGTCTTGTAGTTGTTATCCATCCAAGCAGACATCACCTGAGAAGGCAGAGAATTTTGAATAGACCATCTCAGTAGGTGAGATATTGGAATCTGAGGGTTAAGAATGCTAAAGGCATGCTAGTTTAAAGAACAAGGTACAATATCGCAAATCTCTTTTCATGCTTTCTAGACCAATTGTGCTTTAGGTTCCTAATACCTCAGGAATTTTGATGAATTCTCTTATGTTCATATTAAAAGGCATCCTCAGTCATAGAATATTTATAGGTATTGCCAAACAATTCAGAGGGAGGGAAAAAAATACTCAAGTTTTTGTGTTAAAAGAGGCAAAGAATGCATGTGCTTTGGTTTGTCCACTTCCGGTAGATTATTTTGGGGTTAGATATGTAGACACTACAATGGACTATATCATTCCCATCTCAAAATTAACTGAAAGATATAAAGAATATAAGTTGCCATTATGCTTATTAAACAATAAAACAATTAATTCCATAGAACAAAGGATCTTTGATATCGTATTGTCTCCAAACCTTGTGTCAAGTTCATTAGGGATTCCTTAAAGATGTTACAACAATAGCCTTGTTCAGTGACTCTTTAATCTGATGAGGCATAAAACAGGGAGATGGAGGCTGGTCAAGGGGTATCCCCTACCCCCACGCTGACAAATGAGAGTCAGGGTGGAAACTAGCCCAAGGAGTGGAGGAGCATGTGGCAGAGTGATGGGCTGCAACATAGGACCAATCAGTGACAGACTCCAAAGAAAACCAGGGGTTAAGAATGCCACCAAGGAGATTAATGTATGACCATCAGAGAAGAGGGACCAGTAACGTGGTTAGAGCAAGGAATGGCAGATGAACAACCAAATGTTGATGCTACATAAAAGAGAAGATGACCTCTGACCTATTAGGTGGCTTACTTTGGCAATGGCACCAACAAAGATTTACTTAGGTTAATTGGTTAGGTGTGGGTGAGTTGCAGTCTACACCATTGGAGACAGTCATAAATCAGTGAGATTTCATTTAAGTGTTTGAAAATCAGTTTTGAGAGTTTGCATAGGGTAAGAAATTGATCCTGTTCTTAAGCTGAGATAGCCTAGCTTTGATGATATCCCATTTAGACAATACTGATGGTACTCTTAGTCCTTCAGCAAAGCCATTGGTTAAAAAGGTTCATTAGTTAAAAGGTGATACTATCAGATAGCAGGTTTGGGTCTGCTGCTCTCTAACCTTTCCTGAACCTGCAACAATTCAGAAGGTTTCTTGTCATCTGCCTTCAGCATGGTCTGTGGAACTGACTCGGTTTGCGAATCCTAAGTTATGGCTCTGTCGATACTCTTCCTAAACTAGCCTTTGACAGCTGCCAAGAATCTTTCTAGAACTTCTGACAGAAATACTTTGGAAAGGATAATAAAGAGATCAGGATTTATCTAGCAGGTGTCTACCACAGACCTTGTTGAATCCTTTCTTGTTCTTTGCACTCAAGACCATGCAGAATGACCCAGACCTCAGAACATGCCCAATAATAGTGTTGAACATTGAAAGCCCCTTCACAGCTTGTCATCCTCACCCTTAGCTTTCCAGTCTCATTGCGCTTTGCCCAATGTCCTGTATTCTGCAGTTCAGTGGTGTTGGCCTTTTTCCAGTTCCTTGTTCATGGTGCTTCATCTGCATGACTATGCATTGACAGAACCCATGCCTGGAAGAGTCCCCCTCCTCATGTCTGCCTCACCTAAATACTCAACTCAAGTGCAGCTTGCAGCTTCTGTAAGAAAACTTCCCCCTAAGGCTACTTTCCCCTGTTCTGAAGGAATTTCATAGGTACCCATTATGTCCCCCAGTTAGAACTGGAATGCCAACTCACTGAGAAAGAGAACTAGTTTTTATTTGTCTTTGAATCCATAGCGTAGTGTTTGGCACAAATGGACACTAAAGAAATGCTTATTGATTGACTGATTGAGTCTTCTGAAAATTCAGGATGTATGGTTACTCAGAGTATAGAGGACCCTCCAACATTCTGGGAAAATCATTTTCCAAGGAATAAAGATCATGTCTGTTTAGAACTCCTTATGCTTTCTTTTTCAGAAACATGGGTCAGGGAATGAGAACAGCAGGGGACAATGAGCATTACAGAAAGCCCTAATGCCTAACAGATTTGAGATGGCAACACAAACTTCCTCATTTCCAATGGTATTTCTGTTACATACAACTAAATGGCACAGTGGCTAGACCATAGCCTTGTAGTTAGGAGGACAAGAGTTTGAAACCAGCCTGACACTTGACTTGTACTAGCTGTGTGACCTTGGATAAGTTGCTTAATTCTGAGTGCCTTGTATCTAGGGCCCTCTCCAGTTTTCCTGGGTCATATCTAGCCACTGGACCCAGATGACTCCTAAGGAAAAAGCAAGGCTGGTCACTTAGCCTAGCACCCCCTCACTGCAATCCAATTCACATGTTTATCAAGACATTACCTCCCTGATCTTTTGGTCTTCTTCAAAAATGAAGAACAAAAAATTACAGCCACTTCCCAAACCAAAAATAAACCATTAGAACAGGAATGAATACAACATTTCCTACCACGACAAATTCAGTTAGTTTCCTCTTAATGGTTGAATTACTTAAGCAGTGATGGTTGTCTAAAAAGTTGTCCTAATGATGGAAATTATTAAAGCAGAATCTAATATTTGAGGGAGTTGAAGAGACTGTCTCTAAAGTTTTGTGTTTTCTTGTTCATTTTATTTTCCAAGTTGCCATTGTGTTTGTGACTGAGCTTTCAGAGAAAAGTACAGAAAAATAGGTGGGTTGGCAGCAGAGTTGGGCAAAAACATTCATGTGCCTGAGGCAAGGTGGAAAAATTGTTCCCCCTGTGTATTACTGTCCACTAGAGGCTCTGAGCCTTCTCTCTAATATGGGTGATTTGACTTAACACAAAATAAACACCTACAGGCCATAGAGAGTATGTTTTTCTGGCCCTAAAATATGTACATTTATTAATGAAATAATGAGAAAAAAGCTGTGAGTTCCGTAGTCTCCAAAGAATTATGATTACAAATAACCCAAAGGATGCATGCTAGATATAAGCAAGTGAGGTGTGTCCCCAAGTCCCCAACTCAGTTTCAAGTGGCTTAGAATACAGTTCTAAATGATAAAGCCGTGGACCCTGGCAAGCCATGAAATATTTTAAAATGGTTTCTGGCTTGAGTGGAGTGCTTGAAAAGGGACAGAGGGTACTAGAAATCGCAATTTTTAGATGATATGTAACAATGAGTTTAATGGCAAATATTTGAAATGGCAAACAAATGCCCAGGAAGCAGAATCAGTGGATTACTAGGCACTCCAACACTAAATAAAACCAGAAATATGTAATATAGCTAGGATATGCCAAGAAGACAGATTCTGAAAAGACCCAGTTTGGCCATTCCCTCACCTGTCTTCTAACCAAGTTCACAAAGGGCTCAAAAATCTATGTACATGAACAATTCTGAGTCAAAAGTTTCTGGGTTGGAAGATCATATAGTATATAGAGAGAAACATTAAGTAGCTAGCAACAGTGGTGGTAGTAGGTGATGGGTAAACATCAACAAGTTTGCAGGCTTCCCTGGATGTAGAAGCTAGGGGAAAACTGATGGAAAGGGAATGCACAAACTGCCATCACTGTGCTGAAAGGTTAACACTGGGAGGATTATATTACTCACCCTCCTACACTCAGCAATCCAGACATACTGACCTATTTTCTATTCCTTGCCCATGATGTTCCATCTCCCATCTCTATGCCTTTGCAGTGGCTGCCCTCCAAGCCTAGATTTCTCTCTTGGGAAGCTTTATGGAAAGACCTGGATGAGTTGTATAGCATGACAAAGGATGTGGATGGGCTGTGATCCCATAGATGAGATCATAGGTCCACTGAAATAGTACTGGAAAAGGAGGGTCCATTCTGTTGAGAGAATTAAAAACAACATTTGTACAGCTCAAATTATAACAGATTGACACAGAACTCTTTATCCCTCCCTCAAAAAAAAAGATCTCTTCTTTTCTCAATTTCCTTTTACTGTAGAGCATGAATGTGTAACCATTTTTCTGCCAAGGGCCATTTGGATACTAATAACATCATTCGTGGTATCAACTTAAAAATTAGCCTGCTATATTTGGTCTAACACTTAATTCACCCCTAAAAAGATTCTAGTTTTATTGAATTTCAAGTCCTGCCTGCAGTTGTGGTGGTAGCACCAGACACAGTGATAAGGCTGTTCCCCACCCCTGCTGTAGAGTGGATTGTCATTCTACCAGTTACCCAGACCTTGGTGTCATTGTCACCTCCTCCCTCATACTCAGTCCACATATCTAATCTGTTGCCAAATATAAGATTTCTAATCCCACACCATCTCTGGTATGCATCACCTTCTTTCTACTCACACAGTTGTCAACCTGGTATATGCCCATTGTTTCATGCTTGGAGGACTGCAGTAGCCTTCTGATTGATCTCCTTCCCCCCAAGTCTCTTCCCCACGTAAATCTTTTTTTTTAAGGCAATGGGATTAAGTGACTTGACCAAGGTCACATAGCTAGGTAATTATTAAGTGTCTGAGGCCAGATTTGAACTCAGGTCCTCCTGACTCCAGGGCCAGTGCTCTATCCACTGCACCACCTAGCTACCCCTTCCTTATTTAAATCTATTCCCTACTCAGTTACCAAAGTAATCTTCTTAAGTTTAAGTCTGGCCATGTCATCCTTCTTATTCAATAAACTTATGACTTTTTGTAAGTTTTAGGTTCAAATATAAATTCATCCATTTAGTTGTTGACATCTTTTACAATTTGGTTCCACCCTATCTGTCTAGCTTCTTTGTGCAGTACTTCCCCTCTTGTGCTCTGTGATTCAACTGTGCTCATCAGTTTTCTGTGTCTTGCTCCATCTCCCATTCACTTGCCTTTGCACTAGCTATTCCCCTTGCTCATAAAGGATGTTTCTTTTCACTTCTAACTCCTAGTTCCCCTAGCTTCCTTCATGATAGCTCAAATTGCAGTTTTTGCTGGAAGTCTTTCTTTTTTTCACTTATTGTTAATCCCACCTCTGAAATTAGCTCCTATGTACACTGTACGTATCTCCCCATGTATAAGATGGACCTTAATTTGGGGGCTGGAAATTTGAAAATATATATATATATATATATATATATATATATATATATATATATATATATATATGTTACATCAAATTATTGAACTCAAGTTTTATTCATCATCAATTTCCTACAATTCCTCAACACTATCAAAACTTGAGCTTGTCCTCATCTGTGTGAGATGATGAATTCCTTCTTAGGAGAGATTTTTCCTGCTGTCCTGCCTGTGCTCTGGTCTGGGGTTGACCACAAGCACTCCCTGAGCAAGTCTGTTGCATGGGCACATGCTCAGTCCATTCCATTTCATGAACCTGAAACATCAGTGGTGTCCTCCTTTGAAATTAGTCACTTGTTTTTCATCAGCAATTCTGGCCTCCTACTGAACCATCTTTGTGGACCACAGGAATTCCAATGCTGCTTTGCTTTTCAATACATCTCTTCAATTCCCTCTTGAACTCAGGCCATTTGGCTGACTTGCCTCTCATGGCCTTCTGCCAGGGCATTTTCGGTAGAGTTTCTTCTTCTCCTAGTCAGTCTCACATTGTTTTCTCAGTTGGAGGAGGATCAAACTAATGTTCAGCAGCAGGATTTCCATTCAGTTTGGAAAACTGGATCACTTTGAACTCGTGTAAAATCTTTTGTGAGACATAACATGGCAAAACAACCTAATATACCAATAACAAATGTAAAACAATGAGTGCAAAGACAACGAATGTGAAAAAGTGGGAAATGCAAGTTTAAAAATCGACAACCACTGTACAAGATGCTCCCAGTTTTTAGACCCTAAATTTTCAAAAAAGAGTGTGTCTTGTACATGGGGATATATAGTATATATGACTCACAGAAAGTACATAATAAATGACTGTTGACTGTCTACTCACGTAGTACATAATACATTGATGTCTCAAAGATTATAAAACAATTCAAAGACTGCTTCTCATATACATATCCTCCTCAGGAATCTTTCACATAGTATGGGGTAACTGGTCTCTCCTAGCCTATGTGAGCATAAAATAAGCTCATCTGGGCTCTACAAGCTGAAGAACCTTTGTGAATCAGTTCCTTTTGTTGTAAAGTGGAGATCATAAAGTAGGGCTGGCAACAGATTCTCTATACAATATATATGACTTGATTGTATATGGAGAGAACCATGATCAATGACTTTGTCAGTGGTGGTAGTGGTAGTGGGCTCACTCTGGGGGATCATGATGAACCAGAAAACAGACATGAAGAGGAAATTATCCTTTGTTCTGTGTACCCCTCTTGCATGTTTGTAGTTAACAGTACAGAATGACAGAAAAAGTAGGTGAGCGATCTTGCCCTTAGACTATATACCAGTATTCATTTATCTGTAGGTGTTCTAAATGCAAGACCTCTTTTCATTGACTAAGGAATGGATCTATGACTAGAAGAAATGAGTCTTATCCAGACTGGCATACTTTGAATAAATTGGAGAGTAGCTAGATCTGGGCAACCCACATGGTCAGATTCCTAGAGACCCTTACTTATAAGAATAAATGAAATAACTATGAATGTGGAATCAGGGAGAAGAGGAATCTTTGAGGGGACATGATAGCTCTTCTCAGGCATTTAAAGACATAACGGATGAAAGAATTATTAGATACCAGTTTGACCCTTTAGGAAAGAACTAGGAACAGTAGGTCAAAGGTTAATTTTCACTTGATTTACAGAAGAGTTTCTTAACACTTAGAGCTAACCAAAAGTATAATAGGTTGCCATTGGAGGTTCCCCAATATTGGATATCAGACAGTGGCTACATTCCTATCTGTTTGGAATGTTGGAGAGGATACTCTTGTGTAAGTATGAGTTGGACTCAATTTACTTACTGGGATTCTATGATAAATTTCTGAAACATTATTACCTTAAGTGAAAACAGAAGATAGAAACTATTATTTTAGAAATGGTAATAACAAGCTATGCTTATTACACAATGAAAAGGTAGAATTGGGCAACAAATACTTGTAGATTACAAAAATATAACCCCATGAGATGCCTAGAAAGATGCAATCAAATAGGTAGAATTATACACTAGAAATTCATTCTCCTATTGATAACACATGATAAATCTTCCTACTCCAAATATAAACTGCCAAGTAACCTTGAAAATTCATCAAATAACTGTCCTGGAGCCAGAGTATCATTAGAGACAAGACTCTTGCCCACAGTGGTCCAGACATAATATTGAACCATAAAAATTTAAGGACACTCTTAAATAGATGTCACCATTACCAAAAACTCATCATCTCTAAACTGCACGAACTGAAAAGCTTTCCAAATATAGAGATCTAGTGGAAGAGATTAAAACCATGTGGACATATATGTCATCCCATCATCTCTTCATTCCATTATCCCATCATCCCATCAGGACGTCTGTTACTGAAAGTATCCCAAAAATGCTTTCAGTGAATCCATAGAAGATTATATTGTAATCCTATGTTCATTATCCAATTACAAAAAAAATCATTTTATTTTCTTGCACAATAGCTCACAGAACATTAAATATACAGGAACAATAGCAGAATTACAATGTTCCCAGGAACTGTTTTTATCTCTTCCCCATCAAGAAAGAACCAGAAGAATTAGCTAACAGTAATAATAATTACAGTAACCATTAAATATCAAAGAATAATAACAGTATATCAAGTTGATCTTTGTCCTTTTTTGTCTTAAGGTCATTGCAAAAGATGAAACAAATGAGATGTCTGGAATATATGACAGAGAGCACTTGAAGTCTGCCATGTTCATTATATACATCTTACTTGAGCCTCAATTCTCATAGTGTTATTATCTCTACAACAGAAGGAACTGATGCACAAATTATTTAAATGAATGGCCCTAGGTCACATAACAAGTGAGAATCAGAGTTGGAATTTCCATCTTCATCGTATTGCTTCTAAGTGCATTGTTCTGTCTGTTTTACCAAATTGTGTATTTAGAAAAATTTAGGGATCCAATTGCATGTTGTCCTCCAACAATTCTACAGTAACAGTGAGAGGTCTCCCTAAGACTACCCAGTACTGCCTATATCTCATATACATGAAGCATAGCACTGTCTTCCCCTAATTTGCCAGCCTCATCACAGTAGGAGTTATTTCATAGACTCATGTAAATCTCTAAGAAGAAAAGATGTTCAGTTTTTTCACTCATGTCTGACTTTTCTTGACCCCATTTGAGGTTTTCTTGGCAAAGATAGTAGAGTAGTTTGCCATATCCTTCTGCAGATCATTATATAGCTGAGGAAACTGAGCCATAGAGGATTAAATGACTTGCCCAGGATCATGAAGATGATGTTCAGAACTGGATTTGAACTTACAAACATGAGTCTTCTGCATTGTAGGCCCAGAGTTCCCCAGAGTTCTGTCTACTGCAGTGCTACCTAGTCACCTCAGGAAGAAAATTTATTTCATTTTAAAAGTGAACAGGTACATGCTATTTTTTTCTAAGGGATTTTGACTGATGTGACTCCATGGTAGTGTAAGAGGTTGAAAATCATTGAAGGTCAAAACCCTTTAAACATACTTTTCCTTAAATTTTATTTCAAGCTGATCTTGACAGTTAAGGATAAATTTATCTTTTAGAAAGAAAATGTCCATAAACACAATAGTAGTGAAAAATTACTCTTATTTTATTGCTCAAACTGTGTGATGTTCAAAAACCTCAGAGTCTCCCCTTAATAAAGTTTGCCTCTTCTCCAGATTTGTCAGATGCTCTAGTTTATAACACTTCTGAGTCACATTTGACTCTCTCTCTTACTCCCAAACTCCTCTTTATCTCATCATTTGGGAGGGAGGACCAGTTGATTTTATAGTTAAGTGGCCCAGTGAAGACTTGAGTTCAAATTCTACCTCATAGATACTTACTATCTGTGTGATCCTTGGCAGGCCATTTCATAATTATCTGCCTCAGTTTCCTCATCTGTAGAATGGGAATGATTATAAAATAAAATGAGACATTTATAAAATATATTGCAAACTGAAGCATTCTATAAATCTTGTTATTATGACCTCCACATTGTCTCTTATCCTTCCCATTCTTTCTTCTCCTCACACAGTCACTACCCTGGTTCAGGCCACATCATTTCTTACCTAAATTATTGTAACTGTCTCCTAATTGGTCTCTCCCTTCTCCAACTGAATCCCTGCAGAGCTGCCAAGATAAACTTCTGACATGTTGAGGTTGCCTCTAGGATATTGGTTCCTCTGCCTAGAATATCGAATACTTCCCAGTCTGACTTCAGTCTACTTTTAAAGGCTTATTGTCCAGTTTTCCCTTTATATGTACCAAAATATGGCTAAAATTAGTTATTTTTTTTAACTTAGTCTTCCCTATCCCACCTTGTGACTTCACAATGTCCTCTCTGCCTAGGACACATTCTCTCCTGACCCTTGGCTCTTAAAATTTTTAGCTTCCATCAGTGCTAAATTCATATGTTACTTCCTACATAAAATCTTCCCTCATCACCTTAGGCATTAGTACTCTCTCTTGCTTCAAACTTTATAGTATTTACTTTTCTGTTTACATATTGGGTCTTGAAGCAGAGTATAATCTCCTTGAGGACAGGCAATTTTTTTCCCTTTTTGACTTTGCACCCCTGGTGCAATGTATAACCATCACCTTTCCCTTTCCCATATGTGAGTTTGAATAGTTGTTCATTTGAATTGACTGAATTGACTGATTTGCTTTTGGATACAAATTATAATTTATCAGAAAGGGAATGGTAGCCAGTCATCAACTTATTTTGAAGGTATAAATAACAATTTTTGGAGAAAATATTTTATACACAATTAAGCAGCTGGATATTCAAAGATATTTGAATACATTGTATAAATGTGTATTTTCACTGTATTCGGCCATCTCTTTCCTTTTTCTGGGCTTGTAAGTATGATTGCTCAAATTTTCCCTGCTGTTTCAGAGCAAACCACAGGCAACCTCTATACTCCTAAGCCTGAGTTCTCATCTAGTACAAAGTGTACTTTTCATTTCATTTTAATTTTTCCATTAATAAATAACACACTAACTTGAATAGCCTCCAAATGTCAGTTAAGATGTCCTGAATGCAGTTCATGTGAGGCCCCTAAATGGACTGAGACATTCAGGTCTTCATTAACAGATAAATGATGATAACGCTGCTTCTTTTGTGCCCATATATTGTAGGACTGTTACTGAAATGTTGATGCTAAGATGTTGACAATTATATTTGATTTCTGTCCAAAAGTTCATTTTCCACAATTCTTATTTCAGAAGGACTAAGCTAGCTATTAAATGCATCTCGAATGAGCTGTGTTTGTAGCCTTCGACTCAGGCCAAAGAACCTGTGACCTTCCGAAGTTTTAACTTCATGGGAGCTCAGTCCTAAATGCTGAGATAGGGAAATTCCTTGTTGGCAGATCCATCTGTCCACTCTTTTGCCACATAAGAGAACCCACCTTATTGAACATATTGCAATAAACCCACTTCAGTTTTGCCCCTCAAATTACTTGCTTTGGTACATCACCTCTCCTGGTGCTCCTTGCTACTTCACAGTCATCCTCTTTGACACTGTCTCCTTTCACTTTGTCCTTCCCATAGAATGGGCCTGTTTTTGACTCACTTCTCTCTAAAGAATTGGTTTTTAATTATACCCAAGGTAGAATCAACTGCCAAAATTGCTAAGAATATGTGAGCTCTCCAATAATGGAGTAACACATTATGAAAGACTGAGCTAACCCAGGTCTCTTTGTCCCCTATGAAATACAGAAAAACAGAGACAGATACAGTGAGAAAGTGAGAGACCCAGAACAAGTGCAATATTTGTTGCCTAGAGTTCTTAGATAACTCTCACCTTCTCTTTGCAAGTTTGCAATTCTTTTGAGGGCATTTTTGTAGGCTCAGTTATTTTTAGAAACACAAAATCATTGTGGATTTCTGAGGAATAGGTCATCTTTCAAGCTTTTCTTAGAGAACTTGTTGCAAGACACCCAGCATTTAATTGGCTTCTAGGCAATGTTGCCTATTTTATTTCAAAGGAATCATAATCTAATGGATATTGTTCTGAGTGAGCCTAAAATCACATGGTTGGATTGTGGTATTTCTTTTAGTATATCTTTCCCATTTTGTCCTTGTTTTGCTTTTTTTTTTTTTGAATCATATAGGAGAAAATGGAAAATTAAGCCAATTACAGACACTAATCTTTTTTTTAGGGCTTTTTTTTGCAAGGCAAATGGGGTTAAGTGGCTTGCCCAAGACCACACAGCTAGGTAATTATTAAATGTCTGAGGCTGGTTTTGAACTCAGGTACTCCTGACTCCAGGGCCAGTGCCCTACCCACTGCACCACCTAGCTGCCCCACAGACACTAATCTTAATTGACTCAGAAATCACAAATTCTAAAAGATGGGAAAGGATCACATATTTCTGATCCAGCTTGTATCCCTTAAAGGTACCATTCTGCTCAATTATTAATGGTGCAATGGAAAAGTAAGAAGAACCTGAGGGAAATGTCTCTTATCTTGGAAATAAGGACAAAAGACTTGATTCAGTCCCTAGCTGTGCTGAGTTTTCAAAAATTTGGATTGAAAGCATCCAATTCATGTGCTTCTTTCCATGGGAAAGCCTGATTTTGAAGGAAAAAATATTCTCTGGGCGTGGGGAAGACAAAAGTTATCTACTGTATCTCCAAAACAATGCTATCTGACCATTGATTTTCCACAGCAATCCTTGAGTACAATACACATCCTTTCTTTTTAGCTTCTTAAGTGTCTCCTATTGTGAACTGCAGTGGGGTGTCAATGAGACAAAAATATGTCATTTCCTTGCAACAGCATTTTCTACAAGGGTAAATTCTAAATACCATTGAGGAAAGTGTTGAGATAGCCCTTCAATATGCACAACCTCCTAGTTACCATTTTACCCCATTTCTTCTATTGTATCATATCTACAATGTCCCTGGTTTTTCCAGTTCAGTGGAAATTTAAGAGGTCATATAGGTATGCATGTTTATGTATGCATGTATGTATTTACATATCTGTATATGTTTATAATATTTTTAATCATTTAAAAAGTCTTTTGCTCCATGTTTCATAGCCATATCCAAGTATTGCTGTGATTTTATCAGACTGGATCCTATCTCAAGTGATGCAGATTACAACCCATCTATACGTCCTCATTATATGTGACATGTACATGGTTTCACTTATAGTCTCTAAATAGTGTCCACCCTACATTCTGAAGGTTTTCTTGGAGGAATCCTTTAACATTTTATTGAAACTAGTGGAGTATACAGGGTTATTTATCACTTCTCTCACTAAATAAATGACCCACCTCCTTTTCTTCTCATGCATATCTATGAGGCTGTATTTTACAATGCTTCTCCTGCCTAATCTCTTTTTGGTAGCATATAACATTCACGCTAGATATGGGCTTCTACATTAACCTAGGAAAAGAAGTCTATTTTCCTAGAGATTCTCGCAACACTCTCACCCATTGTCAAAGATTAATAAACCTTGCAATTTCTGTTCCAGATTCCCTGAGGTTGGTGGAATTTTCTTGTACTGTGCCTGCCTGGCTTATGTATTACCCCATTCCAATGCTTTTCTTGTCTATTCCTGATGCTTAAGAATGTTTTCACTCATCTTGGCCAATTCTTCCTATAATTTTGCATGGTTCAATTCTACTTCTTTCACCTGAGATTGCATTTCCTTACACTGCACAATTATATTTTCTTTTGCAGACACAGAACAGATTGAACCAGGACCCTTTCCTATATATGTTAAAGAGTCTGATGGTCTTCTAGACCTATCAATAACTCCCTCTGTAGGATTTGAATTTTATGTATCAGAGGACCCTCACTTTGAATTTAAGAGCCAGTAAAGTGCTATCTGCCCATCCCCACAAGTTTTGCCATATGTTCCCTAGCTCCAAATGCCCCCACTGAAAGTTGACCAGCAGCTGTAGTCAATTAGAAACACTGTTCAAGAATTTTATTTGCCTTGTGATCAGGTCTTCTCATGAAAATCATAGCCTTCAGTACAACTCAGATAATTCCCTAGCCTTGAATCCTACCAACTATGTCAAGACATTCTCCATAGGATTCTATGACCAGCAAATTAGGATCAGCTTAAGTTACTGGAGCATTAAAAAGACATAAACTTTTAAGTATATGTGAAACTTACTTATATAGCAAGGACAGCTCAGTGGTACAGTGGATGGAGCACTGACTTTGGAGTCAGGAAGATGGGAGTTTGAATCCAGCCTCTGACATTTACTAGCTATGTGACTTTTGGCAAGTCACTTAACCCTGATTATATTGTACCCAGAGCTGTCTCTGGTTGTCCTGATTCATATCTTGTCACTGGACATAGATGGCTCTGGATGATAAAGTGAGGCTGGTAACTAAGGACAACATCCCCTCACTCAAGTACAATTCATGTGCTTGTCATGGCATCATCTCCCTGTTATCATGGTCCTGTTCTAGAATGAAGGAAAACATTATTATTATAATACTAGTGTAGCTCATAAATATAGTCTATGTTATAGAATTAATAATAATCTGACTCAACTCCTCATGGAGCATTATATAATTTTTACACCCTTCCCACCAGTAGTCCAAAATTAGTTTTGTTCTTCACAAGTATCCCATCAAAATCAGAATCTCTTCTCTTAGGCCTAGTGTGCTAGCCCATAGGAATCAAATTGAAGTAATTTCCATTGGTATTTTTTTGCAAATCAGTTTATTATCTTCATCTTATCATCAAACTGATACTTCTGATTTTCCTTATATAAATAGTTCTATGATAGGTGATAGAAGAGAGGTAAGATCATGGGAGACGGTACTCAGATACAGCACACATTTGAACAGGGACAGGGTGAAAGGAGAGAGAGAATAGAATAAAAGAGAGTGGGAAGGAATAGAGTATGGGGAAATACAGCTAGTCATAGCTACTGTGGGAAAAATACTGAAGCAATTTCTCTGTTGGACTTGTGATAAAGAAGGCAACTCACCCCAGAGACAGAGCCCATGGAATCTGAACACAGACTTAAGTACTTTTTTTTCCTCTCTCACTATTCTTGACCTTTCTCGTCTTTTTGGAGGGAATGGGTTTTATGTTTACTCTCACAACAAGATTACTGTAAAATATAAAATAAATAAACCAAAAAAATTGATAAGGCCAAAAATAAAAAAAAATTGTTCTGTGACTTCCTGTCTTCTTATTATCATGAAGTATAACAATACCTCAATCACATAATACATGAGATTTGGTGTAGTTTGACTTACTACAAAGATAAAACTACATACAAGTTTAATAAAACTAATAGTAATAATTCCATAATAATTGAAATAAGTCTAATTAATAATGCAAACTTATCAAAATTCCTTCATATTAGTGCATTAACTCTACATTATCCCTATCCTAGTAGGGCAGTGAATCATTCAAGTCTTACCTGTGCAACTAGTTTTGTTACTCTGGGCAAGTCACTGAATCTTTACGTGTTTCTGGTACCTCCATATTATCTATCTTCTTATCATAGAAGGATTGCCCTATGCCACAGTTGAGTTAGTTCCCACACAAGGCTTTTCCTACACTGCACAGATCCTTAATTTATTTGTATACATCTATCTTCACATACTCTAACACTTGGCTTAATATCTTATAATAAAAATTTTTGTTATTTTCATTCATCAGATTAATGTAATACCATTTCAGAATTCTGGCCTACCATGTGTTGTCATTCCTAGAAATGATATAGCAATTCATATCTTTCAATGAATTTTCTTTATTTTACATTTTAAAAACATATTTTTCAAATTATAAGTAAAACAATTAGCATTCATTTTTTAAATTGAGTTCCAACTTCTCTCCCTAACCCCATTCCTCTTCATTAAGAAGGCAACAATTTGATATAGGTTATACTTTTGCATTCATGCATAACATATTTGCATATAAGTCATGTTATAAAAGAAAGCATAGACCAAAAAAATATCCAAGAAAAATTTAAAAGTGAGCTTCAATCTACATGCAGACTCAATGAGTTCTTGCTTTGGAGGTGAGTAGTGTTTTTCATCATAAGTCCTTTAGAATTGTCTTGGATCATTCAGAGCTTTCAGACTACAGATGGTAATGTGATCAGATAATTGATCAGAAGGAGATTATGGGGGTTGCTTTGCTGGCACTGGGTACAGGACTCTATTGTATTGCCCATATGAGGTTCTGGGTCAAAGTCTCATGGAAAGATGCAAGACTAATACATTAACAAAAACTGTAGGGGATCAGGACTCTGGTTACAGATCCAGGGCACAGAATAGTGTATGTGGCTACTCAATGACCAGAATATTTTCGTGGAGAGTAGTGACAACATTTCTCATTTGGTTCATACCAACTTGGAAGAACTTAAAACTTTCAGACCCCCAAATCTAGGCCTGAAAACAGCAGCAGAGAAAGCCTGAAACTTGTGTCAATCTTCCTCTGCCTTGGGAACAGAATCTAGTGTTAACATAAAGTTAAAGTTAAAAGTCAAGAAACAAGCTGGTAAAATGAACAACCAACAGAAAAGTATCCCCAACCATAGAAGGTGACTATAGTGACAGGGAAGATCAAAATACAAAGTGAGAAAACAACAAACTGTCCCAATGTTCCCACGTCCATGCCAATATTTGTCATTTTCCTTTTTCGTTATATTAGCCAGAAAAAGAAATCAAAGCAATCTATAATCATACGAAAGTGGTCTAAATTATTACTGATTAGAAAAATGCAAGTTAAAACTACTCTGAGTTATCGCTTTATATCTATATGATCGCTGCTGCTGCCTATTGAATCTCCCTCTCCCCTAATGTTGCTGCTATCTTGCTAGCCACTCTAACCCAAGTGAGACATACTTTTCTGCTTACCTAAGTTACCTCAGGCTAAAAAATAGTTTCATTTCATCCTTTTTTGGTTTTGCTGCTGCCGAATTCATTGAGACATTAATTTAAAGTTGTTTTGAGTGGAATTTGGGAGAACTTAGTTGAGTCCCAGCATTTACTCCATCTTGGCTCTGCCTCTCATTCAATGTATTCTTACAAAATTTAGAATTCTTCCAGTCTACTCTTCTAAGTCTCCTGCACATTAGCAGACAAAGTGACTAAAATGTCATTGGCTTTCTCTCCTCTCAGAATTCTAGTGATAAGCCTGAGGGATTGGGGGTTGTATTCTATTACTGTCACTTGAGCCCCCGGTGGTGTTCCTCCCCATTGAGTATCAGTTTATTTAAATTGAGTAGTAAGAACATTGGTACAAACCATTCCTCCCCAAAGTCTTGGATACAGTTTCATAATTGTATTGGTGAGTATGTTACAAACATTATCTCTGGTCTTATTGTTTCCCCTCTTTGTTGATCTTTGGCTACAGATGTACATGCTTATCTTTTCAAAGTAGTCCTGGAGCAGTAGTATATTAAGTGACAGATCATATGCTAGGCACTAAGAACTTTGAAAAATTGGAATGGGTTGTCTTGGAAAGTTCTTACTCACAAAAGTGTTTCTAAAGGTTTTGAGGCCATTTATCTGGTATATTGTAGAAGGGAATTCTTGTTGAATTGTATTAAGAGCAGAGAGAATAAATACAAATGTATCGGGTGTCATCATTATGTGCGTTATAACCTTCCCTTATTATTCTTACCAATTAAAGATGATAGAGCTACAGGTCTTAACAGATTTTGGAATTCTGGAATGGTCATGCAAGGCACAATATCACAGTCTTCTGAAACATATAACTTTGCAGGAAGTATGGCAATTGGAAAGTGTATAAGAGGGATCTAGCACTTCAGTGGATGTCCAGCTGGAATAGTGCTTCAGGATTCCAAGAAATCCTATTGGGCACACAAGGGAGGACTTCATTTCCTCATGCTCTAATTTCTACAGAACCACACAATGTATACTCCAAACAAAGACCTGGTTATAGAGAGCAGGTGGCACAGCTGTCACCAGCTGCCTATTCATGGTGGATGAAAGGTATTGTATAGGTTTGGAAAGGAAGTCTTTTCAAGCTGTGGGTCTCCAGATGCTAGGAAGTGGAATCCATTCTCTGGAAAGGGGATGTTGACATAACCCAGGAATTCCCAGGTGTTGGAACGTAACTGCATGGAATGTGTTCTGATAGAAGGTGCTAGCATCAGGGTTGTGCTAGTCACTGTCTTTGGGGCTACTGGTTAGCTTTTGCCATAGTACTTTTTCCTATATTTTCCTTCATTGACCTCAAACTGGAATCACCTATTTGCAACAGTTCTTTAGTTGCCTTCTCTAACTACCATGCTGTATTTTACTTTTGGACCTTTATCCTGGGAACTACTTCAGTCTTTATAGGTCCCTATGGGTTGAAGTAGAAATGCGCAACCCTGTCCCTTTGCAAGCCTGAATTGAATAGGTACAAAATTGTCTGAGAATCTCCAGGCTTTTGCTTTTATTTTTTATAACAATTTATTTTAAACCAGATAGCAAAAGAAACAATGTGAGCTAGGAGACAATCCATGAAAAGGAACATAGAGAAATGAATAATTATCCAGCTCATTGGAGGGGTTTTTTTTGGTATCCAGCAAATCATGATGAATGAGATCTCCCTACCCCCCCACCCCAAGATTGTCTTTTTCATCCTAGAAGGCACACTTTACTTCCTTTATATTTTTGGTTTTTATATTTCCAGTTACAGGATAGTGGATATGAGTACATGTGTGGGTAAGTATAGATGGGAAGATGATGTCATTTCATTGCTGTGGGGAACAAAACTCCTGATATTAATGCAAATTTGTAATGAGTTTGCACCTGATACTAGAAGGTTGCAAGTGGTCTGAGAGATTGTGACCTTCTTTGTGTCCTCCAGCCAGTATGTGACTAAAGCATGAACTTTGGACCCAAGTTGTGCTGATTATATAGTACACAGTAGATACATAATAAATGCTTCCTGCATTGTAGAAGCATAGTCTGATCCTTTCATTTTCTCTTCTATCAGAACTGGGGCTTCCATCTTTTTAACTCTGGGCACTATGAGTATTTAATCTTATGTTTCTTGTCTTTTTAGTCCATGAAGATAATTCTATATTCTCTTCCCAAATACTTCCTTCCTGAACACCTTTATTGAACTTGCTCTGAAAATAGTAATCCAATACTACTAAGCCTGGTAAGAATATCCCAACTCACCTATTTCTCCAGTCATCATTTTCTCAGACTTCCCTGTCCAAAACACTCTTTTCTGACACTAACTCACTCAGGTGTTGTTTTACCATATTAGAATGCCAATGCTTGAAGCTATAGAGACTGTTTTGATTCTTTTGATTTGTATCCCTAGATCTTAATTTATTGCCCATGATAATGCTTTTCATTCATTCATTCATTCATTCTTGAGGAAATTAAGATTTTGAACCTAGTAAGCTAGCTGAAGAACAAGAGGGAATACTTAGGGTTCTCATTGCCTGTTCAGGATCTTCTCCACTAGACCCAATTGTATTGTGGTTCTGGATTTCATTGTGGTTCCTCTTCCCTTACTTTGCATTTCATGGCCTAATAAGAGTTATTCTGCAAGGAAGACCTCGTTATGAACATATTTCATCTACTTCATCTTTTGTAATCTTACTGCCACTTGGAAGCCTTCTCTAGGCTCTGTGCCAAAAGAATAATAAAAAAAGAGCCCACTTCTTGTCTCCTTCAGGGTCTAAGTTGGTTCCTCATCCTTGTTCAAGTTGATGCTAATTTGCTTAAAACAGTATTCCATTTGCTTTTCAAAGATCCCCATTTTTTTTGTACATCTCTAGAGTCCTAGAGTCTCGGATTCAGGAGGATTTTTCCATATTTTTCCAAGTGCTCCTTCCAAGCAATTGACCACCAAAGTGAATGGATATGAAGGGAGGGGAGAAAGTCCCCTAAAGTGGATGAATGTGAGAAGAATGGCAGAGCAATGCCCAAAGTAGATGGATGTGAGAAAGATCTTGTTTCATAGGAAATGGCCACAGGCTTGTGAGACAGTCCTAATGTCTTACAGCTTATAACTAGAAAGAAAATCTGATATTCATTTAATGAAACACAAGCCAGATGATAAACATAAAAAGGGGACTTTAAGAAGATCTTCCTCACATATGTTGCTTTGGGAATGAAAAAAAAGCAACATATGTAGAGAGCTCTTTGATCCATATGTTTTGTCTTTTAATCCGTTTGTATGCTTTCTTATTATAGATTGCCATATAACTCATGAAAATGCTTCTTTTTCTATTCTGGACTGCCCTTACCAGCCGAGTGGCATAATAAACACTTCCTTGTTTGAGTGGAGAATGAAGTAGTTTCATTGAAAAATGCAATGAATAGAGAAGGTGTACAGGACTTGAAATGGATACCAGTATAGTAGCTCTATGGACATTAATTTTGTTTTGGTACTTTATTTCCATCTCAGAATTAGGGCAACATACCTATACTAGGGTTCTGAAGTAGAGCAAAAAGAGAGGCCAAAAGTCCCTACCATCTTCACACTACCTCTCACCCATAATGCCACATTCTGGAGAAAGTCAATTTCTCCCTCCGCCCTCCTGATGGATTACATTACTGGGAGGAGAAGGATCCTTGTTCCACTTTTAGCTCCTTTAAGTTTTATCACTTTTAAATGTGTAAAGTTCTAGAACAACACCATTACCTTCTCTTCTCATTCTTCTTGCCTTCTTTTCTCATTGCCTCTCACCTCTTTTTGGCCCATCTCTTTAGTTCCCCATAAAGAGACATCGTATATTTGTGCGTGTGAAAATGGAAATGGAAGAACTCTTTGGATTCTCTTTGTCCCTCAACTTAAGTCCCCTGACTGAGCTCTCCTTTTCTTTTCCATTTCCCTCATATGTTCTTGTTGTTGCCCTATCTTCACTGGTGATATCTTGTGACCAAGCCCTTTGTCCCATGTTTCAGTAAATGAGATATTCATTTAGATTCAGTGATACCATGGACTCCATGGCTCAGTGACCCTCTTGAAGACTTTAGACTCACATTGACCAGGATCTGATTCAGAGGATCTCCCCTTCAGTTACTCCATTTTTATCTCTGTCTCTGAATCCATCATAGAGTAGAACCCCCAAGAAATATCCCCAACACACAAATTAGGCATGTTTTTGCTTTGGTCTTCCCAAATGAGGTCAATAGGACTTTTTCATGCAGCTGTATTCAATGCACAGTATAGATATTTGGTATGGGGTAGCATTTCTTTCTTCTACTTCTATGTAAATGCATAAAATACAAAGACCCTACAGGTGCCCATGGATAAACACCGGTAGCATCAATAATTCATATAGCCCTTTACAATTATCGTGCTGCCTTACAAGGTAAAAACATTATATACAAACAGATGCATTCCATTCACTTTGGACCTACACTGTTTGAGTAACTCACAACAATTATCTTGGTCAGTTAGCAAGGTAAAAGTCTCCTACCCAGCCACACCATGGCTTTAGTTCTTCTGCTGTGGGATTCTCCATTTGACTGTCCTTTTCTCCAAGATGCATACTGTTAAAGAAATCATGGCAGCTGGTGCCTGACCTTAAACTCAGAATTTCCCATACTGTAACTCCCTAAGGCTGGAAATACTCATTTCTCTGGATCACTAATCACTGACCTGTGCTCAGAAAAGAATACATAAAAGCAGACAGAAGCAGACAGGAATTGGGATATCAAAAACTTATGGTACCAGACCCTCTTGTGCACACATAGGCCATTCACTATCGCTTTGTGCTCCTCTTGAAAGATGCCATGTTATGCTCCTGGATGAGGTTGAGAAGAGAAACTTCCCTTCCTATGGATGCTGCTCTCTAATCTAAAAGTCTACAGAAAAAAGGTAGAAAAAAATGGAATGCTTTCATAGCTCATTTTCCTTGACCTCAGGGAAGGTGGCTCTTCCAAGAAGTCTGTCCTTCAAATGTCAATTACCCAATCATGATCCAGATTCCCCAGACAAATCAGAGAAATTCCCCATGGACTGGGTTGTATATATCTTAAGAAGAGGCCAAGGTTCATATTGGTCTCTATGGGAGGTCCCCTTTCAGACAAATATTCAAACCCTGTTATCCCATCAGGTTGTTTGGAGGCATGTGTCAGCTTGATCAAAGGCTCTTCTGAGCCCTACTGAATGAAAGTTTTGGAAAAGAAGCACTCATTATACATGAAACAGAACCTGTATGTGAATCGTTAGGCAGTTTATAAGCTGAGAACTGGAGCTATTTCAAATAGTGCTGTATCCTTTTACAGAATTTACAGGATTTTATAGAGAGAAGAATGTAGACATCCATTAAAAAGTTAGTGGTCCTATCCCTTTTAAAACTATTTAATTTATTAATCTGTGTAAACTTTGTATCCCCCTCCCCTTCCCACCCAGAGAATGTAAGCTTTTTTTGAGGGAAGCAATTGTCCCACTCCAACATTTAGATTCATTCCCCTTGCACATAAGTGATCAAAGCACTAGATGGCAGAGTTAAGACCAAAACAGTATATTGGGTTGAATCTCATAAGATGAAATTGAATATGAATAAAGGTAAATGTCTTATGCTTGGGATCCCCAAAATCAACTCTTCAAGTCCAAAAATGGGCTGAGAAATCCAGAAAGTGCTTTCTTTGTCTTACAAGGATCTAAAGTTCACTGAGCAAAAATTTCAGCACCACTTTCATCTTTTCACTAGAGATTCTCTATAGGAATTTGACTTTCACTGAATTTACAAAAAAGTTAATGAGATCTTGGGCTGCATTAGGCAAGGCTGAGCATTCAGTAATGAGGAGGTGATAGGCCTTTCATGCTCTACCCTCATCAGATCATTAGTTGCAAATGGGAGGAAACAACAGAGAAGCAGATTTGAATTTCTTGTAATGGAAATCCTGCCAACTTTCTGAGCTGTCCATAAAGTGTGGGATAAGCCACCTTGGGAAACAGTACTTTAATTCTACTGAATGTCTTCAAGTAGGTAATGTATTACCACTAGTTAGGGTGTTGTGGTAGGGATTCCTTTATAGACATTGGTTAACCCAAATACTTGGCGGATTCTCATCTAACTCTAAAATATTGTAGTTCTCTAAATGTTTGTGGATTGGATCATAAGATTGTATTGAATTTGGAATCGAATTGAAAAATCAGTAATCTTTAAAATTGTTGCAAGTCACATAATGACTTTGGAGGTATATGTGGGAAGAGTTATTATTATGATTCAGAATTTTTTTCTGATTCCTTAAACTCTTGATATCAATTTAAAAGAAACATTTTATTATGTGTCTGACATTAAAGCCTTCTGTAGTTACTTTAGGTCAGACATGGCAGAGAAACTGAGGTAATGTGCCTAGGAAAAATTGTGTCCTCCAAAGAAGACCTGAATAAAAAATTGAGTAAGGCAAATGAAGGCTAAGTTATTCTTTGACTATTTTTGAAGAGTCGATTTCTGCTTTCCTCTGTGCTTTAAAAAATAATAATAGCTGTCAGCCTCTGTCTATACTACCAAGTGTAATGAGGGGCAAATTCTCCAGAGTGAAACCCTCTTTGTTATTGCCATCTATAGAGTCCTCAGGAGAATTCAGCTACAGATGGGGTTTACATCTGGAAGCTGTCCCTGCTGATAATCTTGGATAGTTTTATTGGTTTAATTCTCCAGAGACAAGTAAATTCTCCAGTTGGCTACTTAGGATGCAGTGAAAGTCAAATTCCTCAAGAGAATCTCTATAGTGAAGACATGGGTGAACTGCCTTGAAAGTTGGGCTGAAGTAAAATTCACCATCTACAAGTAATGCCGGACTGAGTAATTACTGCTTTCCCATCTCTTTTAATAAAGGCTATAGACATAACTTCATGACTCACATTGTTACAATCTGAAGGGCCTGAGTAAATCAACTTTGTTTTAATTATAACATGTTTGCAAGGGAATTCTGTCAGAGGATGCTGCTTTCTTCTGTTCAGCTATTCACTTTTTCCAAAGAACAATGAATAGTTGATTAAAATGGAAGCTGCATTTCATCCATGAGTTGGATTTGAAACAATGAGAGAAAAGAAATCCATTGACAAAGTACAATCCCCATCCCAAATCATCTTTTTGTAGTGTTAAGGCAAGATCATGGATGCCTATATGGTAGAAAATAGTTTGCATATGCAAAACATATATCAGCATGTATCTCTGAAAGTGATAATTTCAGTACCAAATCTGGAAACACATTTTCTTCCCTGACCTCATTTGTCTATAATCTTGTTTAAAAGCATATCAGTTTTTTACATGTCATCGGGGGAAAATGAAATACTTTTTTTAAAAAAAGAACAACTTCAATTTAAGAAGAATATCTATAGGTAAATACTAGGGGTCCACATACTAAAGAATGCAACAGCCCTTGCCTGGAAGGAGCTTACATTCTCCTGGGAAACATTTGTTTCTGTCCTCCTGGGGTTGAAGTTTCCACCTGTCTTTATTTTAGTAGGTTCCCCAGCTCTATGTAGAAAAGCCATATGGTGAGTGGGAATCACAGTTCAGACAAATATTTGGAATTATGCCTGCTATAGACCCATATGCAGCAGTATCTACATATTTATCAAGTCTTTTTTTCCAGTGATTTCCACTATGGGGAAAATTGATATCTGATGGACTTGGTGAAGTATTCGCTATTCACTTTAGTTGCTAAAATAATCAAATAGTATATTTATGAGGGAAAAATTATCCAGGCTGTGCTTTTCAAATGTTGATGGCCTAAATCTCAGAAGAAAGATAGAAGGCATTGTCACCTTTTCTTTGATATAGGCCAATGGGGAGAAAATATTTTGGATATTTTCAGGGAAAATACTAGAAAACCAACAATCAGCTCTCTTCCCTTAGCCATAACCATGGAGTGGCTCAATCTGAGTTGCTGAAAGTGGTTCTGGTCACTTTAACTCAAGCAAAAACTGGGGTTTGGGAATTGTATAGTAGATAGTCACTAAAATAACCAATAGATTTAAAAGGTTTGTAAAAAATGGAATGGTTTATTGTGAAATTATGAAAACTTTGAGGAAACAAGGAGGTTCATTCAGAATCCTTAAATGATGGAAGTTTCTTGTGGAAAAGATTTATTTTAGTTTTTTCCATTGTTTCTTCAATGGCTAGCATAGTGCCTGGTGGGCTAGGACTAACTTGAGCATAGACTTGTTTACCAAGTTCATAACTCAGAGGCATCTTTTGAAGCTCTAGGTAACTAGTTTTATACAAAAGTATATAATTCTCTTAGTGGATATTAAGTGGAAATATGTATATTTGGAGGTATATCCCTAGCTTTTGGGGCTGGTATCATGAGATATATCTAGGACCTCCCACAAACTCTCTTGGTGCTCTTGCCAAAGCCAGAATGATGTCTTTAGTGGGTCACAGATCTGAATTAATGACTGTTTCTATGGTTTTCATCCATTATTGAAATCATCAGTTCATTGACATTTTAAAGCTTAAAGGACCTTAAAAATAATTTATTTAGACCTAGAGTTATCATAAGGTCATAGATTTAGAGGTGAAAGTATCTAAGGAGTCTTCCTCTAATCCAAATCCCTCACTTTATAAGCAAGAAAAATGAGGCCCTCTTGTTTTGGAAGATTATGTAAATTTACCAAAGTTACCCAGACAATAATTGTCAGAGCTCAGATTTGAACTGAAGGACAGCTAGGTGGCACAGTGGATGCAGCACCAGGTCTACAGTCAGGAAGGCTCATCTTTGTGAATTCAACTCTAGCCTCAGAAAATTACTAGTTTTGTGACCCCAGGCAAGTCACTTCACCCTATTTGCTTCAGTTTCCTCATCTGTAAAATGAGTTGGAGAAGAAAATGGCAAACCACTCCAGTATCTTTGCCAAGAAAATCCCAAATGGGGTCATGACAAGTCGGGCACGACTGAAAATGGCTGAACAACAGCAACCTCTTATTCCAAATCCAGTATTTTTTTTCCATTCATTATTTAGTACCACATTGCTTCATGTAACATTTGAGGAACCTGGGACCCAAAAATATTGAGTAACTCACCCAAGTTTATTTAGTTACTTGTGGAATGGTAACTGAAACCACAGTCTCTTGGTTCTTAGGCCACCTGGGTCTCTTGTTCCCATCTCCATGCTCCATTCTTCCATGGTACACAGAATCTGCTTGTCAGAACTCAAGATCTATGTAGTTCAATCTATACCTGATCTGGAATGCCCTCTCAATTTAAATTGCTTGCCCTACTTTAGAAAAACTAAAATTTCCTATTCCCTGATCTGTAAACACGTACTATCTAGGGTAATTTACATCATGCAAATAGTGTCAACTCTGCATTCTACCAGACAAGACTTTTGTTTAAAAAATGAACTACTTCTGGCAGATGTGAATGCAAATCTTTTGCAGCTGGGACAAGGAGTGGAGTTCTGTATTTGGTTCCATTCTCTGTACTGTGTTTTGGGATTAGGAATGTTTCATTTGCACACCCCATTTAGTAACTTAAGAGCTGAATCATTTTGCCAGTGGAGATGGGCTGAAGATGCCTTAGACCACGAATGACTGTTTGTTTCTAGACTTGTGTATAGTTACTCTAATGCAGGCATGCTCAGGAATTTTAAAAGTTAAGACTTTAAAATAGTTATAGCATGAGGACAATATTGTTGTCCATGGAGTTAGCAACTGTCTTAGTACATAGCAACCATCTCATTTCAAAAGATATGTTCTGAAACTGATCTGTAAAGCCAATTTATAGAAAAAGGTTTTGGTATGTATGATTTTAAAATAAAACAGAATATCCACTTAATAAAATTTTACATGGGACTGTGTTTGAGATTAATTCCCTTGCATTCATGCCATCTTCCCCCCATACTAAATCAAGCAAAGCATATTTACCACATGCCATCACTCTGAAAACATTAGAGAGCCAAAATCCATGATTATTAACATGTATCATTAACACGGCATCCTTTCAGTTCATAAGGACAATCTCACCAGTGGAGAAATTATTAAAAAGACAAAAAACAAACACAGTCATTGAAAATCACTGTAAGTTCCCAGGAATGGAAATGATATTTTCCTTTTCATTCTCTTATCATCAACTTAATTGATAATTGTTATTTTTTCAAGAAAATTTGACATTAAATTTCAATCTCCACTTGATATCTCATATGCCAAGTTTCATCTCAAAGTGCATTTTTATGAATAAAAAATCTGTTAAAAACATTACAGGGTTTCTCATTTATAAGTGTAAATTTTAATTACAATCTTCCTATCATAAAGAACAACAGTGTGATATTGAATTTTTGTAGCATTCTTCATTAACCTTTTTTTAATAGCTCACGCTACCTGAAAAGTACATATTTCTTGAAATCAATTCCTACTGACATCCCTCTCCAGGAATGCTGATTGGTAATGGTCTTAATCATTCCTTGAAACTTTTCATAGAGGGATGGTTAAATGAGGGGTAGTGATCAAAGAATGCCAGTGTGACTTCATTAAGAACAAGTAAGAGGTCATGCCAGACAAAATGTATTTTCTTCCTCAACAGTTTACTGAACTAGTTGATTGGGGGTATTCTGCAGATACAAATTTTCCTTGATATTAGCCAAGAATTTGACAGAGGCCATCACATTATTATTATTATTATTATTAGTATTATTATTGACAAGAGTATGCATTTAGTGACAGCACAATTAAGTGGATTGGAACATGACTCATTGGAAAGACCCATTAATAGTTCAATGTGAAATTGGAAGACAAGTCTCTAATAGTCTCCATGAAAGGAGGCAATGTGTTCAGGACTAGTAAATTGACAGGTCTGTCCTCTGCCCTGCTCACAACAGATTAATGTGTATATTGGGAAAGTTGTATTTTAGAAGTGCATTTATAAGATAGAGACTGTCCCTAGACTGACTAGAATGGTGAAGGGCCTTGAGACTATGCCTTGTGGAAATCCAATTCAATAATTGAACACAATTATTCTGAAGATGTAAAGATTTGTAGGGGTTTGGGGGTAGTGAGAGTCATCTTCAAGTACTGGGAGGAGTACTCCAAGTTATCTCTGCTGTGGAGAAAGGTACTAACTTCTATTTGATCCCAGGGGACAACCTAGAACCAAAGAAATAGAAGTCTAAAAGTGGAATTTTATTTTCATATGCAGAAAATTTGCTAACAAATAAAGTTTTCCATAAGCAGAATGGACTTCCCGAGGAGGCCTGCACACAAAGGATGGGTGATTTCTTGTCAGCTAGATTAGAGAAAGGAATATTGTTCTAGCTCTGGTGGGTGTAGAAAGCATCACCATGGAGATACCAGCCAACTTGAAGATGCTATGAATCTCTGATCCTTTCTAAACTGATAGATTTCTTTCAATAAATTTTCTTGGTACATTTGAAATCATAACAAATATTTTAAGGAAAAGGAGAAAGGAGAAAGAAGAGGGAGAAGGAAAAAGAGGAGGAGAAAAAGGAGAAGGAGAATAAATTATTGGAGCCATACCAAGGATGCTTTTAGGAATTCTGCAGAGGTTGAAGAGAAAACCTCAAGCTCTTATTTGACTATAAAATGTAGTCCTTTTTCTTTTGCTGCAGTATTCTGTAGAACATTAAATGTAAAAGAATAATAGAAAAACAGCTTGCCCCAGAAATATTTCTATCTGTATTCCCATTGAAAGAGATGAAGACTAGATAATAATTTACATTTATAAAGTGTTTTAATATTTATAATGCATTAAATATACAAAATCTGATTTGAACCCTAAGGGATAGTTATGAGATGCATTACAATTCCCATTTTACAGGTAATAAAACTGAGGCTCATAGAAGTTAGTTGTATTTGTCCAGGACAATGTACTTCATGTAATTGGAAGTGTAATATGAGCATACATATTTAAGGCCCAGCAATGTTGATAATTAAAAATTAAATATGAGAAAATTGTAGAAATCCTAGAACTCAACATGTCTAAAAGTGAACTCATTATCATTACCTTAAAACATCCTTATTACTGTCAAGGGAAGCACCATCCATATCCTGGTCATCCTGGCTCACAACTTAAGGGGCATGCTCTTCTTTTTATTTTCCTCTTCCCCTCCCCTCCCAGCAGCTAATCTTTTTCAAGTCCTTTTACTTTTTTTTTAATTTAATATTTATTTATTCTCATTTTGTCCACCACCCAGCCGCCCCTACTATTATTACTATTTTATTTTATTTAAGGCCTTTTCCTTTGACCTTGACGACATCTTTTCTCTGATTTTGTCACTACCCTGCTGGTAGTGACTTTTTAATATATATATATATATATATATATATATATATATATATATATATATATATATATATATATATATATTTTGTTTTTCCAACTACATGCAACAGTAGTTTTCAGCAATCCTTTTATTGCCAGGTTTTGAGTTTCACATTTTTCTCTTTCCCTCCCTTCCTTTCCCCCTTGACAGAAAGCAAGCTAATATGAACTAGACATGTATAACTATGCTAAACCTAAATCCATTTTAATCATGTTGTGAAAGAAGAATCAAATCAAATTGGGTAAAAAAGAGAGGAAAAAACATAAGATAGCTTTGAAAAATTGGAGATAGTAAGCTTTGGTTTGCATTTAAACTCCATAGTTTCTTCCCTGGATATAGATGGTATTTTCTATCACAAGTCTTTTAGAATTGTTTTTGATAATTATACTGCTGAAATGAACAAGTCACTCATAATTGATTGTCTCCCAATGTTGCTGTTAGTATGAACAATGTTCTGGTTCAGCTCCCTGCATTCTGCATCAGTTCATGCAAGACTTTCCAGGCTATTCTGAAGACCCTTCCCTCATGAAATCTTAGAGAACAATAGTGTTCCATCACATTCATATACCACAGTTTGTTCAGCCATTACCCAGTTGATGGGCATCCCCATAATTTCCAATTCTTTGCAGTTATAAAAACTTAAGTTCAAATATTCTTATACATATGGAGTTTGTTAACCCCTCTTTATGATCTCTTTGGGATACAGACCTCATCACGGTATTACTAGATAAAAGGGTATTCACAATTTAATTATCCTTTGGGCATAATTTCAAATTTGCTTTAGAAAGGCTGGAGCAGTTCACAAGTCCACCAACAATGCATTAGTGTTTCAATTTTCCTACATCCCTTCCAATATTGATCATTTTCCTTTTTAGTCTTATTGGACAATCTGTTATATGTGAGGTGGTACCTCAGAGTTGTTTTAATTTGCATTTCTCTAATAAATAATGATTCAGAGTATTTTTCATATGAATATAGATAGCTTTAATTTCATCTTCCTAGAATTTCTTTTCCTTATCCCTTGACCATTTATCAATTGGGAATGACTTGAATTCTTAAAAATTTCACTCAGTTCTCTATATATTTTAGAAATGATTCCTTTTTACACTAGTTATAAATATTATTTCCTACTCATTACTGTACTGTTAATCTTGTTGCTCTGGTTTTATTTGTGCAAAAGCTTTTTGATTTGATGTTATCAAAACTATCCATTTTGTATTTTATGATGTTCTCTATCTCTTCTTTGGTCATGAAGTGCTCCCCTTTCCATAGATTTTACAGGTAAACTATTCCTTGTTCTCCTTATTGGCTTATGATCACTTTTTATGTCCAAATCCTGTATCCATTTTGACCTTATTTTGGTATAGTATGTGAGATACTGGTTTATGCCTAGTTTCTGCCATTCTATCTTCCAGTTTTTCCAGCTTTTTTTTTCAAAGAGTTAGTTTTTATCCCAGGAAGTGGAGTATTTGGGTTTATCAAACAACAGATTACTATAGCCATGTACTACTGTTTCATTTGCACCTAGTCTCTTCCACTAATCCACCACTCTATTTCTTAGCAAGTACCAAACAGTTTTGAATATTGATGTTTATAATTTTAGATCTGCTTTGGCTAGGCTACCTGCCTTTGCATTTTTTTCATTAATTGCCTTGATATTCTTCACTTTTTGTTCCTCTGTGTTAATTTAGTTACTATTATTTCTAGTTCATGTAAGTTATTTTTTGAAAGTTTGGCATGGTAATGAATAAATAATTTAATTTAGGTAGAATCATCATTTTCATTATATTCACTCAGTCTCCTCATGCATAATTGACACTTATCCAGTTATTTAGATCTGATTTTATTTATGTGAAAAGTATTTTATAGTTGTTGTCATATAGTTTCTGAGTCTTCCAAGGCAAATAAGCTCCCCAATATTTTATGCTATTTCTTTACTTTAAATGGAATTTCTCTTTCTATCTCTTGCTTCTGTACCTTTTTACTAATATATAGAAATGGTGATGATTTAGTGGATTTGTTTTACATCCTGCAACCTTGTTAAAGTCGCTAATTGTTTCAAATAATTTTAAGATAATTTTCTAGGATTCTCTACATATACCATCATATCTTCTGTAAAGTGAGTTTTTTTCCTTTATTACCTCTTCTAATTCTTTCAACTTATTTTTCCTATCTTCTTGCTAATGCTAACATTTCTAATACAATACTGAATAGTAGTGGTGATAATGGTCATCAGGAATACTTCTAGTTTATCCTAATTACATATAACACTTGTTGCTGGTTTTAGACAAATATAGCTTGTCATTTTAAGGAATACTCCATTTATTCCTATGTTCTCTATGGTTTTTAATGATTTTGTCAAAGGCCTTTTCAGTATCTATTGAGATAATCATATGATTTGTTAGGTTTGTTATTGATACGGTCAATTATGTCGATAGTTTTCCTTTTATTGAACCCACCTTGTATTCATGGTATAAATCCTTATTCAGATTGCATTATCCTAGCGATAAGTTGCTGTAATGTCTTTGCTAATACTTGATTTTAATGTATTGATTTTGTGGATCAATATTCATTAGGGAAATTGATCTGTAATTTTCCTTCTCTGTTGTGGCTCTTCCTGGTTTAGGTATTAGCAGAACTCCTTTTTCATCTATTTTTTCAAATAATTTATATAAAATTGGAACTAATTCTTTCACATCTGACTTTTACAATAACCTGCTGGTTGATCTTCCTGCCCTAATTCTCCCCTCTCCTGTCCATTCTCTCCCTAAAGCACAGGTCAGACCATGTCACTCCCACCTCAATAATCTCTAGTAATTCTCTATCACCTCCAGGATCAAATGTAAAATCCTTTATTTGGCATGCACAGCACTTCATAATCTTCCCTCACTGTGAGCCTTTCCAGTCTTCTTACGCTTTCCATATGCCTCATGTACTGTGTCATCCAGTAACAGTGATATTCTTGCACAAAGACACTTCATCTTCCAAGTGCAAGCATTTTGACTGACCATCTCTCATCCCTGTAATTCTCTCCCTTCTAATATCTACTTTTTTGACTTCCCTGTCTTCCTTCAATTTCCAGTTAAAATCTCACCTTCTACATGAAGATTTTTCAGATCCTCCTTAATTCTCGTGCTTTCCTCTATTATCACAGGATTTTCTTTTTTTTGTGTAGGCTACATTTCCATAGTTTTTTGCATGTGATCTCCTCCATTAGATGATGAAGCACTTAAGGACAGGACTTTTTCCCTTTTTGCATACCCTGCTCCATAGTAGGATCTCTCTCTCTCTCTCTCTCTCTCTCTCTCTCTCTCTCTCTCTCTCTCTCTATATATATATATATATATATATATATATATATATGGATATAGATGTTTATGCATATGTATTAGTTTATGTATGCTTGGTTCCCTACTAGTCATATTCCCTGTCTTTATCCTCTGCTCAAACTGGTAAAAGCAGAAAATTCACATTTTTTTGTGTCATTAAAAATGCTATTGCTGTTAGAGCTCTTGACAAAAATATTAATGTAAAATTATTTGCTAAAAGATAGTTTCCAGCTTCAGGGGTTTTTTAAGATTTGTTTGTAATTGTTTAATTAAGGGATTTAGTCCTCAGACTTTTAATTTAATCATACTGTGTTAGATATTTAAAACTGTTCCATGTGCTGTAAAGCAACTTAATGGAAGATACTATTAAATTTTGTTTGGGGGGTAAAAAGTCACATGCAATAAAGTTGTGAAATTTCCCTCTAATTATATTTAATGTAATTTACAAAGCTGAAATAAAAGGGTATATAACTTTAATGAAGAAGTAGGCAATAAACTGCACAAAGACTACTCAAATAGTTAATGAGAACCTTGTTTTAAAATATGCTCAAATTTGCCATATATCTTCCTCCAACGTAGTTTAACTGTAGAATGAATAAAAGATCAGATCTTTAAGGCAAACAAATTTATTGATTGTGAGGTCTGAAGTCAAGTATTTTATTTATGGAATGAATAAAGAAATGGAGTCAGATGGTTTGGTGATAGGTCTTTGTGGCCAAGCCGACTCTTGCAAGGCATTTCCACTCATTCAGATTTCCATTTTAGGGTGGTAGTGATTTTGACTTTCAGAATTTTTTGATTTTGGTTACATGAAAAAGTAAGAAGAGAAAGCCAAGTGCTATGTATGTGTAGTATATGTCGACATAGAGCCATGTTTTAAGTGTACCCAGAGAGAGTCTGAGGCAGTCACTTGGTCTGTAGAGAATGGGCACTTAGGGGCTGGGGCTGGTATCATGTGTGAAGAAGAAAGGAGAGGAGGAGAAGAGAAGGAAAAGAATGGAAAGGAGAAAGAGAGATTTGAAAGGAGGTGAAATCATTAATTATTAGTACCATCTGTTGAGGCCAAAGCAGGGAGAGAGATTAATACACCAAGAAACAGCCTAGACTATCTCTCACTGGTATGATACGCAATATGAACTATATAGGTAGAAAGAGAAGGTACTACATCCCAGAATTTCTTTTGGTGTTTCCTGGAAAGTATTTTTGATTGTCAAGTGACTTGGCTATAAGCCTCCCTTCCCCTTTCCCCTTTTCCCCTTCCCCTCTCTCTGAAATCTTTGTGGCTGCAGTACAGGTTAGTGACTTTTTGCATATAATAATTTCATATTAATTTTCAGAATGTTTCTACCAATTCATCACAGCTTCAAAGCAGAAAATTGTCCTCAAACTTTTGAGGCACTCTGTGTGTCAAAAGGCTGATAATTTTGATGTTTATTTTAAATCATGCTATTTTTCTCAAACTATATTTCAATTCATTTTCAGTTGAGTCTTGGGTTCTCTAAGTAATCCATCATATCCTCTGCAAAAAGTGATCATTTTCTTTCTTCCATGTGTATGCTGATTCTCTCAATGTCTTTATCTTCTCCTATTGAAGTAGCTTGCATCAATATATTAAATAATAACAGTGAGAATGGACAGCCTTGTTTTCCCCTAATATTATGCAATGAACAGATTTCTAATATTTCTTTATTATAGGTAATGATAGCTCTTGCTTTTTGATAGTTGTCTTTTGTTATATGGAGAAAAGTTTTATTTATTTCCTTGCTTTTCATTCTTTTTTTAAACATAAGTGAACACTATATTTTGTCAAAGGTTTCTGCTGAATCTTGTGAAATAACTACATGATTTTTATTGTTTCTATTCCTGAGGGGCCATTTTCCAGGAATGTCTAAACAGAAAAAAATTCCAGATCCAAACAGAAGTGTATTAGGGAAATCCAGCAAAGTAGCATCAGGTAAGGGTCCCTGAAAAACTCTACAGATTCCAAATCATGCTTTCTTCTGCCCGAAGCCCAGGCATCTGAAATCAGTCATTTCAGAAAATGAAGGCATCATCTCTTTAGAAGGTCTACTTTCCTAAGGAGCACTCTCATACATTTCAAAAAGAGTCCTGCAATATAGAGGGTCTTTCCCTCCCAGATTGATTTTTTTAAATAGGCAAAAGAGGCCAAAAATAAATTTAAAAATTTTAGAAAATAAAAAATAAGTAAAAAGGCCAAGGTCTTCCACTGCATCCATGACCATTTCCAGTTGTCCTGATCTATATCTACCCATTTGATGCCTATGACTAGTTTCACCAGTTTCACTTGGTGACTTTGCACAGCCCTATCTCACTTCAGTCCAAGTCACTTGCAAGTTAAGATATCATCTTTCTCTTCCAGAACAAAGGACAAACTACAACAGAGTTACATAATCAAAAGAAAAAGATTAGGTTTGTTCCCCTGTGGAAGAAATCAAAGGGTCTGCTTCCTTAACCTTTCAAAGTCACAGATACCTTGGGATGACTTAATTTTCTACTGTCTTCCACACTAGTGCCTCCATTAAACAGTAACCTTTGGTTTTCTTCTCTCTTATCCTAAGTCTAGAACCTCTTTAATGGAATTGTCTATGAATTTCTTTACCTTGGTTCTGTTTTTTTCTTATTCGTTCATTGTCTTCTGATGTGTGGATTGTACCAACAATAAGGGCCTATATTGCTAGGACATTGCATTGGATATGAGCTCCTTTTCATTGTTCCTCTTAAAAATTTAACAAATAATAAAGAATGGAAGATGAGGAACATTACAATAGTTCACAACAGTGACTCCAGGCCCTATCTTCTAAAAT